>NC_072736.1:48788957-48804418 GCF_026930045.1 Uloborus diversus
ACTGACTCAATTGCTTTACTTTTCGATATTGTTCTTCAGCTGTAAAAGCAGTGATTTCGGCTATGAAAAGAAACGATACGGTGAAAAAACCCTTTTGCATAAGAATTGATAACTTCATTTTATGGTTTACTGCTGTTAATTTTACTGTACAAATCATTTATGAAACCGTATACTACTGCTGCTTTTATGGCACAATTCAATTGATTCCGCAGCATAATACTGCGAACTTTACAGTTTGATACTGTTGATTTTGCAGGGCAATTCCGTTACAAAACAGTATATAACTGTTAATTTTACATACTATCTCTGTTAAATTTACAGGTCAAGTCATTCCTAAAACAGTATATTACTGCTGATTTTACAGTTTGATACTGTAAGTTTTACAGGGCAGTTTTATTAAAAAGCAGTATATTACTGCTAATTTTACAGTTTGATACTGTAAGTTTTACAGGGCAGTTCTATTAAAAAGCAGTATATTACTGCTAATTTTACAGTTTATCGCTGTAAATTTCACAGTAAAAGTCTGCTATAAAACAGTATATTACTGCAAATTTTACAGTCTTGAATTGTAATTTTTGCAGTTTTTCTTTGGAATGCGAGCTGCCAGTATTTTACTGTAAAAACAACAGCTTTTTTTTTGCAGTGTATGGACTCCAAATTCGCCAGATAAAGAAACTTTTGGGAGGCCTCAAATACCTCCATCAGGGCGCCCCTGATAACAGCGGGCCCACCCGCCAAATTAAGCCACGAGCCGCCACTGCATTGTCCATTAGATTTCATTTTTTGATCGCCTCGTTTATGGTTAAAGGCGACCCAACAGCAGAAAATGTTTGTTATTAAGAAATAGATATTTTTTTTTAGTATCATTAAAATGTGGTTTAGTTTAATGAATTACATTCGTAGTCAATAATATTTACAGTTTACAAATAGGTATTAATTTGTTTAAAAAAATGTTTCATGAATGTTAGGCAGCATGGCATCAAACGATTGCAAATATTTTGTAGGCATTTTGCCCACGTTTATCAGACCGCAGTAAACTGCCAAGTAGAATTAAAAAAGAATTAACCAATTATATTTATTTTGTTCGTTTATAATGAAACACATAAAATTAAATAATGACAACAAAGGCTTAGATTCGAAAGTTTAAATTCGATCAATGACTTTTAAAGTCACATATTTTGATAATAACGCAGCCGGGGGAATACGAATGTTCTCTAACGCTAAAAAATAGTAGTGAATGTGATAGGTCAGAAGAATGGAAAAAGCAAATTTTTAGTGCGATTGTCCCAGAGTAAGGTCAATAACTAGCAAAATTTTTATTTTTAAAAAGAAGAATCTTACAAAAATCGCAATTTCATAAACACCGCTTTACGAATCTTACGGTCGCAGAAAGAGACAAAACGTGTTCACGATTATTCAATTGTATTTTAACTCTCGTAACGCGGTTGACTAGCTCAAACGAAAATGTATGATCCAAAAGAAATTATCTTTTTAAAAGTTGTAAGATATCATAAGGTCCTTGTGTAGTAAAGCCCGTAAAAACATTGTTCCAGAATAGAAGCAACAATTAAAATAAAATTACAATCGAATTATCGAAAACAAAACTTTACAAAACCTGAAAGAAGAAATAAATACAAAAATAAAAAGCAGTTATGAATTACGGGTAAAGACGTATAATAAGTTTACTTTGTAAAACATATGATAAGATAAAGAAAAGGCGACATTGCATCAAACGACGTCTAGACTAGGTGGAGGGAATAATTCACTTGAAATGATATGTTGAAGATGTAGCCTTTTCTATGGAAAAGAAAATATAAATAGAGTGGAAAGCTCAATTTCAACTTAAAACGGGTTCCAAAAGCGTTCTGGTGTATTTTTCACTTTGAAACGAAACGATTGAAAAAATAATGCAATCGGAATAAATCCAGAAAGTTAAACGATCAAGTTTTAAACATATTTTAAGAAATAATTTTAAAGATTAATATTACTGAAAAGTAGCGAGCGAGAGACAGCGAAGGATGTGATGACTATATATAACGGCAAGTTTGTTAATCGCCACATGTTGATATTTTATCTCCACTTGACGAGTGCCAACCACTGATTTTTTTCCTTTCTCTATGACTATTGCTGGGTTTAGGTGTTGCTGTTTTTCTTTACATAAATGACTAAAATGAATTAATGATTATAATAAAAATTAAATATTCTTTAAACACATAATTTTTTTAAACTTGAGATAAGCATTCAGAATGCCTAGAAGCGTGACTTGTTTATGTAATATGTCATATCAATCATATGAAGATCGTATCTCTTAAACATCCGTTTTAAATATTTTTTTCTGTAGTACAGCGTTTCCAAGTTTATCCCAGTCGTACCGCGCGATTAAATCTTAGTTTTTCTTTATGAGCTTAAAACTCCTCTTTAAATTTTGTACCTTAAATTATAACAGGTGTACGTTCCAAAGAAGATTTTACTAACAACTGAATTAGACGGTAAAGAAAAAGGTCGCACTTCATCGGTTTGGTTTCTCTTTGCTCTTTGGAAACAACACCAATATACAGGGTGTTCCGTTTTAACCTGCAAGACTCTTATTTTCGCAACCGTTAGTCCTAGGTGTATACCTCGAATTGCAAAAACGTTCAAAATCAGATGCAGAGTTAAGATATTGAAAGTTTGAAGCAAAAATAAAAATGAGTCAAAAATTACAAAATTTAACATTTTATACGGGCCCCAGGTCCCCTAAATTATGTTTAGGGAAATAATCTACATTGAAAGATATTACTAACACAAAAAACTTGACATTTGTGCGACCAAAACTAAGGAAGATACTCCAGTTTAAAGTTTTAATGGATCATACAAAAGATGAGATTGGAACTTACCGCCTTTTCAGAAGAATAACAGGTCGTCAAAGTAAGAAAACAAGGTATTAATATTTTGCATTGCTATTCAAAAATAAATGCAAATGTTATGCCATGATACGCAAAAACACACGACAAAACCTCGAACAATTTGAAAATCCACACTCTATGCACACGTACAATTTTAAACACATATTAACTACTATATTTTCCCCCAAAAGGCGTTCTTGATGGCGGGTGAAAAGTGGTGTAAGTGAATAAACATTGCGTTTCATGTCTCGGTGAATAGTGGTCGTACTAATTTAAAACTTTTTGTTTAGGAATTGTTCTTCAGTGGAGATTATTTTCCAAAATATATATTAGGGGACATGAAGCCCGTATAAAAAGTCAAATTTTGTATTTTTTGACTTATTTTTATTTTTACTTCAAACTTTTCTGAAAATATTTGAACTCTGCATCTGATTTTGAACATTTTTGCGTTTGAAATTATTCATCTAGGACCATCGGTAGCGAAAATCAAGTCCTTGCAGGTTAAAACGGAACATCCTGTATATACCCCTGTATGTAACATCAATCAATTATTGTTTAACGTTTCAGATTTTTCTTCTTTTTTGGTTTGTAACTAAGTACTTTTTATCTCTTTTCGTAATTATTCCCTTTAATGAATGCGTGCCGAAAAATCATTTTCTGAAATTTCTTCTTTTAACTTCTTGACCTAAATATTTAGCTTATTTCTTAAAATAGCTCCCTAAATGTAATCTTAACTTTTTTTCTGTGATTTGTTTCCCATGATTTTTTTGTTATAAACGTTCATCTCCTTTAACTAGTTTCCATAAATTCCTTCATTAAAAGATATGTTTTTTTTTCCCAATCAGTCATTTTCGCTTATAGATTATGTTCCGCTATATGTCTGAAAAAGTTTAGATCATATAACAGAGTTTTTTCTCCATTTAACTAACGAACCAACCAGTAAAAACAATGATTTCTAAAAAAAAAAAAAATCCATGACATAATTTTAGATAGTTTTTACTTTAGGGGAAGCAGGGAATTATTATAAAAGAAAATTGCGAAACGTTCACCTTTGTGGAGAAAAAAATAAATGATAAAATAATAAAAATCTAAATCTTTATTTTGTTCATGTGTTACACGCTTGCAATGAGCTGTCACCAAAAATATTTTTTGAAAAGAAGGTTCAGGTTATACCCTAAAATACGCCATGCAGTAATTTAGCAATTTTTTTTCAATATGTTGATTTTATTTTGCTACATATGGCTTTTTTTTGTGTGTGTTTGGAAGATTCAAAAATTCAAGGGAACGAAATAACTCACTTTATTTTTTAAAAACTAAAACTTTTCGCAATAAATGATAGCAACAAGGTTTCAATACATTGTTCTTTACATTCTTGACATATCATCTTTTGTCTTCGTCTCTGATTTCTACACTCTAGAGATGATTATTCCATGTTTTTTAAAGTGCTATTTTTCTTAATTTGGTTAAGTATCTTGATCTTAAGGTTAGATTCAGCTTAAATTTAGTTTATATTTTCCATTATTTTATTCATATTAATAGCAGGGAGAAA
Organism: Uloborus diversus; assembly: GCF_026930045.1. NCBI lineage: Eukaryota > Metazoa > Arthropoda > Arachnida > Araneae > Uloboridae > Uloborus > Uloborus diversus. The sequence continues at coordinate 48,793,392 of NC_072736.1, forward strand.
AAAAGTAATAAGTCTTAATCGTTTAAAGATATATCGTAATGCATGAATCAATTGCTAAGAAAACTAATTTTCTATCCTGTAAGACATGGCTGCAGTTGTATTAATAAAAAAAAGGGCGGCAGTTGGGGTAGTAAGAAACATAATGTCCATATTTTAACGTAAGTTCCTTCCCTTTCTTTTTGGGGTTACTCAGGTATATTAACTTTATGAATGTTTATTAGACACTGAAATCATGTTACCTCTTAAGCCCGAGACTATGGAATGAGTGGAAAAACTATATTCATATTTTTTTCACGTTGATTTAGGAAGATATTTCCTCTAAACACAATCACTTTAGAAACTTAAGTTCTATACCAACAATACTCAATCAGTAGCCCGTAGGTTGCATGCGACTCGTTGAATTCTCCAAATGTCTGAAATTATTTAAGAAGAAAACTCGGACAAAATATTTAGTTATGCGCTAAATTTATTAAAACTATACGCAAAAAGTATTTTTATCAAACTTAATCTTTAAAAAAATGGAACAATTAAAAACTTGTTGTCGTTTTCAGTAACCTCGGAACAGCATTTCAGAGGCAAATGGAAAAACCTAAATTGCACATTAAAAAAATGCTCTGAAAATTAACCCAATAAAACAATATTTTTAGAAACTTACACATGACCCAACTTGTTAAAACCAGATTCTCCGTTTCGCCTTTTAAACCTGATTTAGAAGAAAATGAAAAATCACTTAAGAAAAAAAAAACATTTTGCACAGTGTTACCCCGGCACTGAAGGTACGATATCAATGAAAAAATATCGATGCTTCAAAACATCGATGTTCAAAATTAAAACATCGAGATTTGAAATATCGAACTTTTTAATGAATATTTCTGAATATTAAACTCTAAAATAATGTTTAATGCTTGAACTAAATTCACAGTAATCAACTTATTAACTACGAATAGTTTTGAACTGTCAAAGCAAAACTAATTAGAGTAATAATTTTAATGACTTATAAGATTTGACTGTAGTAATGCAAAGATAAAAATATGTAATAACATAAAATACAAAATTTGACTTTTTTTAAAAACATTACTTGTTTTAAATTTCATTATTATTATTTATCTTATGTCTTAAAACTTTATTTCCACGTGCTTCTTGAAGCTCGGTCATTGATATTTTGACTATTTTTTTTTTTAGCCAGAAAACATTTTATGTGTCACACGGACAGGCAATCAAATCAAAATCATCGACTTTGGTCTCGCCCGAAAATATGATCCAGACAAAAAGTTACAAGTTTTGTTTGGTACGCCAGAGTTCGTAGCTCCCGAGGTTGTAAATTTTGAAAAAGTTTCTTTCACTACTGATATGTGGAGCGTCGGAGTCATATGCTACGTTCTGTAAGTACATTTCCAGCTATACAGGATGTTCTGTTTTTACCTGCAATACCTTTATTTTCGCAACCGCTAGTCCTATATGTATACTTCGAGTTGCAAAAATGTTCAAAATCAGATGCAGAGTTAAGATATTGAAAGTTTGATCTGAAAGTAAAAATAAGTCAAAAAATGCAAAACTTTTTACACGGGCCCTAGGTCCATAACTTATACTTAGGGAAATAATCTCCACTGAAAAACATTTCTTACACAGTTTGAAATTTGTACGACCAATATTCGCCGAGGCATGAAACGCAGCTCTTTGTGACTTACACCACTTTTCACTAGACGGCAATAACATCTTTTGGGGAAAATATAGCGGTTAACTAGTGTTTAAAATGATATATGTGCATGGAGTGTAGTTTTTTTAATTTTTCGAGGTTTTGTAGTATGTTTTTGCGTATCAGGGCATAACATTTGCATTTATTTTTGAATAGCAATAAATATAATTATGTAATAATGAATATATAATATAATACTCCTATTAATATTAAGCTGAAGGGGTTTTTTTTTTGTTTGAACGCGCTAATCTCAGAGATTAGGGTTCGAATCGAAAAGTTCGCTTTGTGTTGAATAGTCCATTTATTGAGGAAAGTTATAGGCTATATAACATCGCGTTTTGACTAATAGGAGTGAAGCAGCAATAAGAACTGTAATGGAAACGGGAAAATTTATAACATTATATAAAATGTTTGGAGAACGCCGAATATACGTATATTTTTAAGGTAGACTGTGCAATACCGGGCAATGCAGCTAGTGAAATAATTTCAGGTTGAGTTGAGTCTAGTTTCAAACAGCATTTCACTGTTTGAACTTTAGATCCTTCTTTACCTCTAAAATAATTTCAGAGAGAAAATTTTGTATATTTCATCCGATACTACTTAATGAGATTCACAGAGCCATGTAAAAAAAAAAGGAATTTATGGATATTTGTTATGTAATGAAATCGTATTGCCATTTACCTTATAATGTTTTGTTTACCTCAGAGGCTACGGGGTAAATAGAAACTGATTTTCTCCCCTATTAAGTTGATGTAAAAAAACAATTGTGACATACACATTAATCATAGAAGAGTAAGAAGTTCTAGAACAACGGTACTCAACATGGGGTCAACGGGCCGCATACAAACTTGATATAGAACCTAAAATCCTTTCAACGAGAAAAAAAATAACACGTTTAGCTAAAATTAAACGGAAATTTTGTTGTAAAAGAATTCAAGTAATGCAGCGAAAACTAAGAGAATTCCTTTCGTTTTACTGTTATTCGTTGTAACGGGATATTATTATCATTATGTATGTATATTGTTATCATTATACTTAAGCATTGTTTCAATGTATTTCTCACGTTATGAACTAATGCACTGTTTTACTGTCATCGACCAAACTTTCGCACACTTAATGCGTGTGAGCAGAATTTTAATGGTATAATTGAAATAATATTTTGGTACACATACCTGCAGTATATGTAGGATAATCTCGAAGCACTGGTGCAATTCATTTTGCATGCTTACTCGTCACAATGTTATTCCTCCAGCATTAGAAAGTATTTTTGTTTTCCGTTTTCTTTTAAATACACAATGTAAAAAATATGTAAGGTGACCAGTATTAATGGGTGTGTAACGTTACACGAATTCTGAAGTGTGTAATATCATTGTTTTAAAAACTCAGTGTTGGCAGAACCTTGCACCATGGTTTCAGTAGAATTCAAAGCTCATGCGTAAATATCAGAATCGGCGCAAAGCAGGTAAACTCTTATTAGCAAAACAAAACCCGACCTCTGGTGGCCGAGCGGTAAAAGTTCTTGCTACTTTGCTACCTCTCATTGAGATTTGTGCGTTGTAAGTTCAAACACCACTCAGGTTATTTCCTATCAAACTGCAATAAAATCGTCGTGATTGTGCATAACAACAAATTAATTATTGGATTGTATTGGTTGTGAAAAAGAATGATATTAATACATATTGAGTAAACGTATAGTTAAAAGCAAGAGTTGTAAAGTTCTAAGATTTTTTTAACACTGTTATTAACGAAAATTCAACTCTAGTAACCTACTAATTTATTTTTGTACTTTCAATTTAAAACGTAGAGAAAGAAATTATTACTTGATCATTTTATATATCTGGATAATTTAAAGCATCGAATAGTTAACTTGAAGTATAAGTCTACTAACAAGTAAAACTGAGCACCCGTCCAAGAAAGTTACATGAAAGGTTATATTTTTGTTAATGTGTAACCTTTTGAGGAATTTCTCTGTAAGCATTCAGAAAATTCTATTGTAACCTTACGCAGAAATTGTGAGAAGTTACGTTATAGATACATTACCATGGTGAAACCTTCCAGAAGCGATGAGTAACTTACCTCCAGTGATATCAGTTAAGTTACTCCAGAGCAGCGGAGGCAGCTAAGCTGCCCCCGAATTTATGGAGTAAGGTTACACATTTTTTTTTTTACAGTGCATAGAGTTATTTATTTCTTTAATTTAGTTCTTGTCAGTGCTTTCGTGTTCTTTTTTAACAAACTTGTTTTTCAGACTTTCAGGTTTATCACCCTTCATGGGTGACTCTGATTTAGAAACTATGGGTAATGTTACAAAAGCAGAATTTGACTTTGAAGATGATAGCTTCGATAAAATATCAGAAACTGCCAAAGATTTTATTTCCAAGTTACTAATTAAAGATATGACGTAAGTAATACTATTATACATTATTTTCATCAAAAAGAAGTGTTATTTTCATTTTAAATGTAAATCTCAATTACATAGAACTGTTATACTAGTAAAAATATAATAATTTTAGAGAATTATAAAACATTCAGGTTTTTGTGTGTTGATTTTCAATTTTAAATCATTTATTTCTATTATCATATAAAGATGGACTTGGACTGAAAATTTTAGCAATCCATTATGTTAGTGGACAACCATATATCCTTTACCAAAATTAGTAGGAAATTCTAATAAATACAGCACAGTTAAGAAAAGAATCTCTCCCTCAAAAAAAAAAAAAAAAAAAAAAAAGTGTTATTTGTTAAGTACGTAAATTTCGCAATGAGTTGAGAAGGAAATGATTTGACTTTGCGCCATGAAGTAATTACAAAACTAAGTCCTAATAAAAACACAGGAATATTATTTACAAATAGTCTTTACAATTGTTATTTTTTTTTAATAAAAAAATAGAACCGACTTAAAAAAACTGCAGCTGAAAATTGTTCTAAAAAGTAAAAATAATTTCATTCCTTGAACAACATCTATACTACTTTTTCAACATAATTTTTGAAGTCGGCGCAAATATGATAGGGAAAATGATGTGTAACCATTTCTCATTTACATTTTTCATGAAAACCAGTCAAAATTTTAACGAAACATTTATATCGATTTACAAATATGTTATTAAAAATGTTGTGCGCGAATTCTATTGAAGAACCAGAGTCCATTAAATTTTACGTTTGTAATTGAATTATGTTTAAGTATGATTTTATCTACTGTATTTGCACCGACTTCAAAATGTATGTTCAAAAAGTAGTATAGATGTTCAAAGAATGATTTTTTTTTTATTTTTTAGAGCAATTTTCAGCTGCAGTTTTTGAAGTCGGTTCTATTTTTTTTTATTAAACATTTTCACTTCATTCTTTTTAAAAAAAGGTATTTTATTTCAAAAATAGTATGTCACCATCACTAAACTTCACCCTATTTTTCATACAAATCTTGAATAGAAAAATATTACGTGTGAGAACCTCCTCCGTTTTTTCGTCGGTTAAAAACTAGACAACAACTAACACCGCCTTATATAAGATCATATTTACATTGGTAGACACATGTTTAGTTCTAAATACGCAAAATTTACAAATGCAACATCAAAGTGCAACTCACAGCTTCCTCCACAAAATTAATCAAATCAATAGTTGCCTCAAAGCTAACATTCTATTTCTACCTTCGTGAAAACTCTCAGTATAGTACACTTAGACATACGCATTAAAATTGAGTTTTCAGCATGTTCAAAAAGTTGCAAAATTTCTCACCCAATTTGGTGCCAAAGTTTTTCGACAAAAATAGTGCGAGTTTTGCTATATCACTCCAATCACTCAGCAAACTCAAAAAAAAAAAAAAAAAAAAAAATACGTTTGCTAACTGTTAACTAAATTAAACTCAATGGCGCAACTAAGACATACTGTGTCCATATTAGCTTTCTTGATCAAAGTCCTCGAGGTGCAAGGGATATGCTTCTATTTAGTGGTCAGCGAAGAACCCCCATGGTTTAGTTGCCCAGTACGCTTGTCGATTCACGGAAGGGATCAAAGGCAGAGTCGACCATGCCCAACCCGAGAAAGAACCAGAGTCGTAGGCGTAGAAACGCAATGCGCTACCACTAAGCCACTGGGCTGCACTGTTAACTAAAAACAATAAAATAAGCTACAAAAAGGAAAGTTTTCTTCTTTCGATGAATATTTATAGATTAAACGCAAAGTTTAGCAAAATTACAAATTAAAAAAAAACATAATATACGCACTAACACATCTATATTTATTTATTTGTAACAGCAATTCCCAAATTTGTGTTACATTTTAGTTGTTTATTATCATTTGCCAACAATGAGCATGATTATAAAGTGCTATGACAGCGGCCTTAACTCTTCATAATTTCTGTTGATTTTATACTTGTTTTATGATCTAAATAAAAACTTTGCTCTGGTGATTTTTGGGGAAGTAAAATGTCACGCATGTAATTGAAATTCAATTACGTTATCAATTATTCTTGAAGAATAATAATGAAAGAAGATTACGAACTATTATTTAAGTGATAAATAATGACATCACAAGTACAAATAAATTACCGATTTAACTCATTCCCCAAAACTATACACTTAATGAATTACTAATTCAAATATCAACAAATTATCTAGAAAATTATTTTTAATTACAGATTACGAATGAATTCAGCACAAAGTTTAAAGCACCCCTGGCTTAAAGTAAGTAAATTCAGTTCTCAAATCTTAGATTTGATTAAAATATCATAATTATTGAATTCTACTCTCATACTATTTTATATCATTTAATGAAGAAGATAGCGTAAAATTTCATTCTTGTCTAAAAATATTGTCTGCAATGTGTTGTCTATTATTTATTAAACAAATTCAAAAATAGTCTGAAAACTCAATCAGTATTAGAATGGTCAAACTAGTTATTATAAATTTGTAAATTGCAGCACACACGTGTTTCGGCGTTACAGGGAACGCCTTTTTCAATGCAAAAAATAATGAGCTTACGGATGAAAAGACATCCGGCAAAAGCCAAGAGCAGATGCGCAAGCAGCTTAAAAGATAAAAACAGCGGATTAGCCAAACACCAATGACAAAGTTATAAACCGATCAGGAACCAATAGGAATGCAAGCAAAGGCCAGGAGCTTTCTCTTAGGTACGAACCCAGAAAGAAAGAATTCAATTGGACAAGGATTAAGCCGAAGCTTAAACAAAAAGAAAAGAAATTGTCAGTAACCGTGAACCGCAAGAAAGGAAAAGCAGAATGGAAAGCCATGAAATAAAATAAACAGAAACAAAAAATATTCGAAAAAAGGAAAAATAAAGATAAATAGAAGAAACTTGTGGGGGGGGGGGGGGGTTGTCAATCAAGACAAAAAGGTAAAAATAAACAAAGGAAGATAGATAAAAATGAGTGAGAAAAAAAGGGGGGAGGAATGGGGAAAGGACCGTATTAAAGATATGGGAGCCAAATATTAGAAAAATATGGAACTGCACTAAGATCGTTAACTAAGTTAGAACTGTTCCTCAAAATATGAAAGGATTCCCAAAAGTCAAGATCTGATGAATTGGGGCATTTTTGGATAATCTGATAAGAGTTAAAATCAAAAGAGTGATTCGAATCCCAACAATGTTGAGCAATACTAGACTTATTTAATTGTTGTTTTTTCACATAATTTTGATGCTCTTTCAAGCGAATTTTTAAAGCACGCCGAGTCTGTCCAATATAGGCAATTTTACAACTACAATTAATTCTATAAATTCCACAACAATTAAGAGGGTGAATAGGATCTTTAAGAGAAGAGAATGAAAGTTTATTAATAGGAGAGAACACCACCTGGAATTGGAAACATTTTAGAATCTTAGCAACCTGATAGCTTACAGATGGGAAGAATGGCAAAACAACCGAATTCTTTCTGATGAAGGTTCGGTTAAGAACATTAGTTTGGGATTTATTTGAAAGTTTTTTATAAATGGAATCAATCAAAGTTGGCGGATAGTCTCTATCAATTGCCACAGCTTGAAGATAATTAAGTTCCACTTTAAGAAGTTCCGACGAAGAATAAATATTAATTGCGCGATAAACAAAAGAATTGAAAGCAGAATATTTTTGATTTGGAGGATGAGACGATAGTCTATGAGGAGGTAAAGAGACAGCAAAAGGTTTGCGATAAACAGTAGTTTCAAAACCAATTTCAGTACGAGAAACAAGTACATCAAGAAATAAAATGCAATTATTCCGTTCTTTCTCACAAGAAAACTGAATATGAGGATCAATGGAGTTTAAAATAGATAAAACCTCATCACTCTCAAACTGATTCTGGTTCATTAGAACAAAACAATCATCAACATACCGAACATAAAATTGGAACTGCAGTTTTTGGAACAGCTTAACCTCAAAATAATGCATGTAAATATCACTAAGAATGGGGCTAAGTGGGTTACCCATAGCCAGACCATCTAACATAATATAAAAATTCCCATTAAAAACAAAAGAACATTGCTTAAGACAAGTACGGGTAAGGAAAATTAAATCCTCAATTTCCGTATTGGTGAAATGAAATTCAGAAAGTCTTCTACGAAGGCATAACAATGAACCCTCGACGGGGACGTTTGTAAATAAAGAGTTAACATCAAAAGAAGCCATAAAAGAATTATTTGGAACGAAATTATGAATTTTTTTAACAAACTCAACAGAATTTTTAATAGTAAATAAATTGTGACTCCTAAGGGGAGAAAACACAGAGACTAAATATTTTGCAAGTTTGTACGAAGCCGTACCAATATTGGAAACAATCGGCCTGAAAGGAATACCAGCTTTATGCACCTTAGGTAAAGCATAAAATCTAGCACAATTAGCAATAGATGGAACAACAGAGCGTTTAACATTTGAAGGAATAGACTTAACAGACTTGACAGCAGATGCAATAGTTTTTAACTCTTTATCACTAGGATCTTTAGAAATTTCAGCATATGGCCCAGAAGAAATCAAATCATTAGTTTTATCAACATAAGATGATTTGTCAAGAACAACAATTTGGCCACCCTTGTCAGCTTTGGTAACAACCAGATCAGAATTCGAAACTAAGTCTTTAACAGAACGGCTAACAGTATTAGCAAATACAGGTTTAGAAATTTTCGAGTTAAAGTCAATATTAGAAGCTATAAGATGCCGAATCGAATCTTTTTGAGAGGAAGTTAAGGCACTAAATTTAAAAGCTTTCTCAACAGGAGCAATAAGCTTTGAAAAAGAAGGATTAACACTCACAGCAAAATTATCATTACATTTTAGAGCCTCAATTTGAGAGTTACTTAATGGAACGCTAGAAAGATTAACAACAACATTCTTATTAACAACAGGTAAATTATCAAGAGGAACGACATGAGAAGATTTACAAAGCATAGCTAATTTCTTTTTCAAAACAATTTGATGTTTATCAGAGGAACGAAGGGTTCTAGACCAAGAATTTCTGTCAATAATGTCAAAGTTGGGAATGGAATTAGAAACCGAAAGATGTAAATCATAAAGTTCACGTTCAATAAACGATAAATGTTTCCTAGTTTCCTGGATCGAAGCTCTGAGTAAAGCCAATTTCGACCGAAAGATTACTTTGTCAATTTTTACAGAACGTGGTTTCTTTTGATGTTAACTCTTTATTTACAAACGTCCCCGTCGAGGGTTCATTGTTATGCCTTCGTAGAAGACTTTCTGAATTTCATTTCACCAATACGGAAATTGAGGATTTAATTTTCCTTACCCGTACTTGTCTTAAGCAATGTTCTTTTGTTTTTAATGGGAATTTTTATATTATGTTAGATGGTCTGGCTATGGGTAACCCACTTAGCCCCATTCTTAGTGATATTTACATGCATTATTTTGAGGTTAAGCTGTTCCAAAAACTGCAGTTCCAATTTTATGTTCGGTATGTTGATGATTGTTTTGTTCTAATGAACCAGAATCAGTTTGAGAGTGATGAGGTTTTATCTATTTTAAACTCCATTGATCCTCATATTCAGTTTTCTTGTGAGAAAGAACGGAATAATTGCATTTCATTTCTTGATGTACTTGTTTCTCGTACTGAAATTGGTTTTGAAACTACTGTTTATCGCAAACCTTTTGCTGTCTCTTTACCTCCTCATAGACTATCGTCTCATCCTCCAAATCAAAAATATTCTGCTTTCAATTCTTTTGTTTATCGCGCAATTAATATTTGTTCTTCGTCGGAACTTCTTAAAGTGGAACTTAATTATCTTAAAGCTGTGGCAATTGATAGAGACTATCCGCCAACTTTGATTGATTCCATTTATAAAAAACTTTCAAATAAATCCCAAACTAATGTTCTTAACCGAACCTTCATCAGAAAGAATTTGGTTGTTTTGCCATTCTTTCCATCTGTAAGCTATCAGGTTGCTAAGATTCTAAAATGTTTCCAATTCCAGGTGGTGTTCTCTCCTATTAATAAACTTTCATTCTCTTCTCTTAAAGATCCTATTCACCCTCTTAATTGTTGTGGAATTTATAGAATTAATTGTAGTTGTAAACTTGCCTATATTGGACAGACTCGGCGTGCTTTAAAAATTCGCTTGAAAGAGCATCAAAATTATGTGAAAAAACAACAATTAAATAAGTCTAGTATTGCTCAACATTGTTGGGATTCGAATCACTCTTTTGATTTTAACTCTTATCAGATTATCCAAAAATGCCCCAATTCATCAGATCTTGACTTTTGGGAATCCTTTCATATTTTGAGGAACAGTTCTAACTTAGTTAACGATCTTAGTGCAGTTCCATATTTTTCTAACATTTGGCTCCCATATCTTTAATACTGTCCTTTCCCCATTCCCCCCCCCCTTTTTTTTTTTTTTTTTTTTGTCTTGATTGACACCCCCCCCCCCCCCCAATTTTCTTCTATTTATCTTTATTTTTCCTTTTTTCGAATATTTTTTGTTTCTGTTTATTTTATTTCATGGTTTTCCATTCTGCTTTTCCTTTCTTGCGGTTCACGGTTACTGACAATTTCCTTTCCTTTTGTTGAAGCTTCGGCTTAATCCTTGTCCAATTGAATTCTTTCTTTCTGGGTCGTACCTAAGAGAAAGCTCCTAGCCTTTGCTTGCATTCCTATTGGTTCCTGATCGGTTTATAACTTTGTCATTGGTGTTTGGCTAATCCGCTGTTTTTATCTTTTAAGCTGCATGCTTATCTGCTCTTGGCTTTTGTCGGATGTCTTTTCATCCATAAGCTCATTATTTTTTGCATTGAAAAAGGCGTTCCCTGTAACGCCGAAACACGTGTCTGCTGTAATTTACAAATTTGTGCTTCTACTTACGTTGTTTGGTCTGACTTTAATATACTGAATTGTCT
>NC_072736.1:48804441-48826941 GCF_026930045.1 Uloborus diversus
GATCTGGTTCTGCTAAATATGTCTCGCTGTCCGAAAACAGCTAATAAAATATTAAGATCGTACACTTCACATAAAACCACCGAGTTTCACATTATCATTCATTAACGTATATATTCCATCCTGGTTTAAAATGAAAAACAGCCATTCTATTAGAGACGGAGCTAAGCATGCGTGGGAATTCCTTCATTCATTACGATACTTGCCAAAGGCATCGATGTAATTAATTTCGTCAATTGCTTGAAAAGGTACATTTTGTAGTTTTACTAACTCATAGTTAACAAGATTTATAAGTCATTTTATAATTTTTCCTCGATAAATAGAAATCTATATCCGAAATGCAGTTCTAAGTTTTTGCCTATTTCCCAGAGACTTTTTGTAACCATATAAAATCATTCATTTTTAATCGAACTTATTCTTACGTGTTATTTGATTATAATTAAAAGACCTTTTGAAGTTCTACCCACTTCATCAGTCACACGAATAAAAATTTTGTTTCTCAATTGAAATTTAGACCTCTTGACAAAGCAGAGGATATTAACCCAGAGATATGAAACTTAGCATAATAATTTGTGTTAAGAGTTTACAAAATTAAAGACAGGCCCCTTATTTAGAATTTTTCCAGGGAGGCATAAAGGGCGTGAACTCAGTGCAAATTTATGGAAAAATTACAAAACTACACCCACTGAATATGTAAAAACATTAGTTTTTTAAGGTAGGGGGCATTGAACCCCTTCCCCGTAAAATTTTAAAAGAAAGTATTGCAGTGCACTACTTTGTGATGTGACACTCGTATTTAAGGAATCTTACGTAAAATTCTCAAAGTTCAAGCCCTTGCCAGGAGAGAAAGAATTAACTCACAGGCTTGGGATTTTACGCAGTAGATTGTTTTATAAAATTAAAAAATTACCGCCCTAAGGCTTAGAATTCAGTTGAATTTAAAACGTTTTGTAAAATTTCTCTTTATTTGATGTTTTTTTAAAAATCTCAAACATTCAAGTATCTTGCAAGAACAGAAGACATTAACTCAGAGTCACGAAGTTTTGCGTAAAAATAAGTGTTAGTTAGTCACAAAATTTCCTCACTAAGGCTAAGTTCTCTGAAAAAATCTCTTTTTTTTTAGCTCACTGTAATAGAGAGGGTTTTTTTAGTACAGCATTTACGGACTTTCATGGCAGATAGAGTACATCTAGACGATTGGAAACGACATAGCAATGCATGGACGGAAACGTTTTCCAGCAGCGGAAGTGATGACACAAATCACCAACAAGACAAGACACGAATAAGAAAAATAAAACAAGTTTATTTTCCTATTTAGAGCAAAAAACTAAGAAAAAAGAACATAAAGGAGTCAACGATCGTCATCAAAGAATGTGATCGAAATTACGACCCCCTTGAGCTGTGATGAGTGCCTCACATTTTCGGGACATTAAATATCGAATGTTAATGTAAATACCGTATTGCCCAAACTTCTCGGCGTAACACAAACCACGTGTGCGCACGCACCGTCATCTGAAGTTTCGGTTTATGTAACAACGTCTATCGTATACACCAGACAAAACCAGTATTTTTGCAGCATTAAAAATAATAAACATATTTTCTTCTCTTATTCTGTCTTGTGCTTTGTCACTATCGCGTCAGGAAAGCGTTTCTGACCATGCATTGCTATGTGATTTCCCACCGTCTACGTGTACTTTATCTGCCCTGAAAGTCTGTAAACGCTGTACTGATACACCCATGTATACTGAAAAGACAAAAAAGGGGGGGATGTGCACAATAGTTAATATTGAGCAAAAAGTCCTACTTTGCAATGTAAATTAAAATTATCTGCATCAATTCATATTAAAATGGTTTTATCTAAAGACATTTTTTTTATTTTCAAATGAATCTAAAATTCTAACAGAAATGACTTCTTTATCCCTAAACTTTAGGATTCAAAATGTATTCAATCGCTATACTTTGAACATGTATTCCAATTCCATTCTACGCTCTTCGTTTCTAGATGAAAATAAAATCTCTTAGACTTCTACTCTTAAGTTGGGAAATAATCGAAAGGGAACTGGCCTTGAAAACCGCAACGGAGGCTTACTCTTATTTATCTTTTCGAACCTTCCTAAAAGCACTTAGCTCTTGCATTATGGATGAGAGCTTTTCTGACGCTATGCATGTATAAGATGTAAAATGGCGAAGTGCATGCAGCTCGTCGGACATAGTTAGTGCTGAGAGTCAAAGCTATTTATTTATTTATTTTATTTATTATTATTTTTTTTTTCATTTTTCGTTTATTAAACAATTTGCTTATCTTGTAAGGCTAGCGACAATTAATTTTCACAAACATAAATAGTAAACAATTTCCTATGATTAAAATTTAATACTAATATGCATGTATAAGATATAAAATGCCGAAGTGCATACAACTCGTCTGGTTTAATTTGTGCTGAAAGTCAGCGCTACATTTTTTTTTTAAATTCTTCGTTTAATAAAAAATTTGTTTATCTTGTTGGGCTAGCTAAAATTAATTTCTCACTTACGTAAATAGTTGGCAATATCCGGTGATTAAATTTAAACATTAACATAATAGTAAGTATTATGTTAATGTTTAAATTTATTTATGTTAATGTTTATATTATTCTTCAATTTTTAAACCAAAAAAGCTTAAAAATTGAAGAATAATATAAGCTGCAAAGAGAATGAATCAACTTTACCTTTTAAATCTTTATTTTATTTATCTTCTATTCTAGACATTGATATATGTCTAGAATAGTCGAACGAATGTCGAACTTCAAAAAAAGTTCGACAATGTTGTAGCCTAATGAGAACTCTCTATGTGAAATATTGAAAAGGACTCAAATTTCCAGAGCAATCGGGGTACATTGTAAGCTTTTATTAGTAGAAATACCGTGTAACAGAATCTAAACATTAAAGTAAGTTTTGCATTGTTTTCAAAAAGGGAAAAAATTGTTTCAAATATCAGAAATGCACAAAGTACCATTTTCGTAGAAATTATTAATTAGCAACGAGTTCTATTTTTGGACCTCCTACTTTTAATGACTGATTCATTAATGTATGTAAAGGGAGTGATCGAAGTTCGAGAAAATGAAGTATGAATGTATGATTTCACATGTATGCCGTAAACAAAGCAAAGAAAGATGCGTGTCTTTGAATTGTTTACAAAAATAGTGTAGGTAACAGGATTTTTTTTTCTTGACATGAGTCTGTAGTTAGCATATCAAAATTAAAAAATGATAATCAACAGCTTAACACCTATGCTAAAAAGCAACGAAACCTAATTGTCACATAATTTAAAAAAATTAATTACAGCATCTATACAGGCAGTTTATTTTTGACAAGTTTCATGATTAAATGCGTATGTTTCTAAATGAATTCTTTAAACAGTATTTGAATTATATGTGATACTTAAGGTAAACACACCAGTGGTGGCCAATACTTCAAAGTGCTTCAGTAGTGTCCACTTTAAAGTTTATATTTGAAAAAATAGGACTCCAAAACGTTAAATACGTCGTTCACGTTTGATGCATTTTTGAATCTATTGGGAGACCTGGTGTCCTATTCTTTTTAAAAATAAAATCTTTAAAGTGGCCACCACTGAAGCACTGACCACGTTTGGTGTGTTTTTCATACGTTACGAGGGTCGATCCAGAAATAAGGTTCCCGAGTAGACAAAACTTCCAAGGTTTTATAAGTAGACAAAATTTTTATTCTCGTAGAAATTTACATCGTTGGACGGGAGGAAAAGGAACTGTCTTATAGGGACCGGTAATTTTAATTTTACATGTATTGTTACCATTATACCTATCAGCTAGCAAATGGACTCTAATAGTTGATGTTTCACCTGTTAAGGTTTTAAAGGAAATATAATATTTTTAAGTTTTTCCTAAGATTCTTCTTTTTTTGTGACATAATGTTAATTTTATACTGTAGATCTACACCTATAAAGACAGCACTTTGTTATGAATATTAAAAGTGAATTTCACTTTGCAGAGATTCTGATTTAGTAAAGGAACTATTTTCTTTATTAATGTACTCTATGTATTGAAAAAAGTTCTCAGGATTTGATGTTTTCAGTCTATTGCATATTTTTCAGAACTTATACAAGAAGTGCAATGGGGATATTTTGGGACTTTTGTGCTTATTCTAGTGTAGTATATATTTTATTAGGAACTTTTACACTCCGCTGAAGTTATCTAAAGCCTTCAAGCTTAATTTTAATATCAATTATTATGAATTTCATCTATTTCAGCTTAACGGAAAATATCATAGATCGGATAGCTACTTCGTTAAATCTTGTAATTGTAGCATTCTCATATCCTGTAACACTCGCTGCTAATATAACACTGCACTATAACACAGCTTTCTGAACTTGTTCAGCCAAAATTAAAATATCGATGTGGTCAGTTCCTTCGGTTAAAACCAAAGAAACACGCTTTTTCCCTTTCATTTGGATATTAGTGGACTGCTGGTTCTTTGTAGAACTTTTAATGTATGCTGCCAATATTTGAGAACCGAAGGCCTATATACAAGAAATATACATTTAGAGGTCCTTGTTCTTTATCTTAATTTAGATTTTTGAACACTGTTTCTATTTTATAAGATGAATTTTTCACTATTTCTCCAGCTATGTCGTGCTAATGAATTTCTGCCGCGTACCATTTTTTTACTGCCTGCAGGGACTGAAGCAATATTCGATATAGCGTTTAAACTTGGGAGTGAGGAACATTTTCTTGCTTTATCTTTCTCTTTCAACATCCATCCTTTTATGCATAAATATTTCTATTTTTATAGTTCGTCTATTCATATTTTTTAATCTGTTACAGTGATAAACTAGAGGTTGATTAACTTTATTTATATTGGCTCTGTAAAACTAACATAGATTAGCATTTTTTATAGACGTTGAGTCTCTGTTGCTCAGATTGTTCAAATTATTTTAAAAGCTCTTCATAAATCACTTCTTTACAAAACATGGACCCTTTGTTAATCACAAATCACAGCACAAAACAAGAATCAACCAAGGGAATAATTCTTTGGTTTAAATTATTAAAGTTGATAAACAAATTTCAAAAGTGCCGCATATGATATGATTCATTTTCGTGATAATGAGAGAAAAATATACGCTGCAAAACATTATTCAACAACGTGAAAAAAACTCGCGAAAAAATCACTTGGTTTCATTAATGTGTGAGTCAAAATGTAATTCACTCATTTTGGAAATCCTCTAAAATACACTGAAACCCTCGTACTTTTAAAATGTACACTGAAATCAGCCAGGACATTGTCTCTTTAATGATTGCGTGAACAATCAAATGCATGTTTGAATATGAACTTGTCATAAACTGAACCCGCTGGAATTATCAGTGATCAGAAATCGGGAAAGGTATGTGGAAGGTTTAATCACGCAAATGCGTTTCGCTATGAAATGCGTTTCTGCATTCTGACACATCTCGGAATATTTCTACTAATTGAGAAGCAGGAAAACAACCCTTCAAAATCAACATACTTTTTAAGGCAAATATGAAGTTTTCTGGCAATAAGAGTAAAACATGAAAATTATTTAGAAGTCGTCCTTTATCTGTAGTTTGCTGCTGAAGCTATGTATTCAAATGCTATGTCTATTCATGTCACTATGCTAAATAACAGATACAGAAGTTGATTTAGTTGCAAAGGCCTCATGGCTTTAAATTTGGTCTAAATTGTTGGTTTCTTTGGAGAAAACAGTCGTCAATGGATTTGCTGAAAGATTTTTCGACTTGTTAAGAGGACTTGTTATCTTTCAGCAATTTTCGTTTTTATAGGTTCTTGCTTATTTCATGTTTTCGTAATCCATTAGCGCTGGTGTGAGTTTGACATAAAAATTAGCTCTTTTCCCGCAATTTTAAATTTTGGAGTTTCTTCCCTTGTATTTCAACCTGTAAAAACTTAAAATGTTCCTTTAAGGGAGTTGTCACCCTAAAACTTATAAAAAAATATATTTCTACGTTTATCCGTTCAAAATATTCAAAGGAAGATTTTTCATTCGAGAACAAATTCATGCTTCTATGTAGATTAAAATTTATTTAATTTAAATATAATTGGAGCAAGTACGTATTAAAACGTACGTACAACATTACTTTCAAAAGCGAGTTTCTCAAATCGTGAATTTTAAAATCTTATGTTCATTTTTCTAGAAAACTTGTTTCTATGTTACACTTTTTCCTTTTTTCCCCACCATTATATTTATGCACGGTCTACAGACGGAAAGGGATAAATATATTATTTTTCAGGTACGCCAGCTTTTGCAGACGTGTGTTAGCCACGAGAGGGGGGGGGGCGACAATTTGGACCGGCGACATTTTTGCCACGACATTTTGAGCGTATACCCATCGACATTGGCGAAACATGAAAATCAAAAAATTTTACTTTCCCCCCTCATTCATATAGACTCGTTTTAATTGGACGTTTACCAATTCTATATTAACCGCGGGCAGACTGTATGTTTATCATCATACTGAAGGTAAATTTCTGCGTTACGACTCATACTTTTTCCTAAAGAACTTTAAATAGTTTTTTTTTTCTTTTTTTTAAATACTTATTGGCCATTTAGAAAAAAATATATTTGAAAAACGTTATTTACAAATTAAGCAAACATCAGTAGGATGTCATCCTTTTCTCTTACAAAGCGAAACATTATTTGTAAAATAAAAACAAACGCTTTGTAAAGAAAAAGAATCATGAAACAATTATACTAAAGCACACAATTTGAAAACTATGACAGGCACATGTTTCTGGGTTACAAAAAAACTCTTTTGCAGCCCAAAAGAAGTTAGCTTGAATGAAGGGACAGTATAAAGAAAACGTCCTTTTATTTAATTCATATTCAAAGCATTATGGATAGTGTCAAAGGCTGGGAAATCCAATAACAATAGTTTTTACTACGTTATTCTTTATCGATACTTCTGCTAAAAAAGGTGGTCACCGAATTCAATATGGATAGAATGGATAATATCTTTTATGAAATATACTGCGGTTTAAAAAAAATTTTTATGGAAAGCATAAAAATCTTTTTGCTGTGTCCTTGTACTCAGATTGCACAACAACACAAAGTGAAGAAATAAGCACAAAACACGAAAAAACTATTGTTAACATACTTATAACACGGGGCTTCTTTGGCTCCGTGATGAAAGCTTAGCCTCTGTACCAAAGGTCGAGGATTTATATATATATATATATATATATATATATATATATATATATATATATATATATATATATATATATATATATATATATATATATATATATATATATATATATATATATATATATATATATATATATATATATATATATATATATATATATATATATATATATATATATATATATATATATATATATATGTATATATATATATATATATATATATATATATATATATATATATATATATATATATATATATATATATATATATATATATATATATATATATATGTTCACCGTATATCATTATGTCACGTTTGACACACGGTTTTTCAAAATTTGGTTTCACAAAACCTCAACTGTTCCAAACAACATATTAACATTTAGAACAATTTGATCGTTTTGAGATTTTAGTCTTTTATTATGTACATTTAAACCGGACTAATAAGCTACAATGTATATTAAAAAAATAATAAAAATATATTTAAATGCATGATTATATTTATTTTTTACTAAGCAAAAAATGCCTCTATTTTATGTCAGTAAAAAAAAACTACTTATCTAGCTTACTTAAGTTGAAAATTAAAAGAATTTGTGAGAAAACGTTTTATATTCAATCGCTATATTTGACAAATCAAAATACGCAACAGAAGATAGTTAAAAAACAAGAGCTTTGTGTGTACGTTCCTTTTCAAGAAGCGTAGTTTAGTTGTGTTTAAAACAATTCAACGATTTTGCTTCCAAATTTGCTTATTTCCATTTTAAACTAAAATATCTTTATAATGAAAACCACATTATAACACTTAAAGTAACTCTCGACTGCTGATTGATTTATTATATTTCCAAGATTTGGTTTTACAAAAGGAAGTAAACAAGTTGGTTTTATACAAAGCAGTTAAATAGTTTTTTCGCAGATATAGTATGTCTTGTGGATTTTACATGTGAACTCCATTGTCGATGTTTATCAAGCGAGAAGGAAATCGCCTTATAAACTGAAACGTTTTAGTAATTTGTTTATTCTTAAATTAATTTTGAGAATTGTTATAAAGAGTACATACAATATACAGAGTGTTCCGTTTTAACCTGCAAGACCTTTATTGTCGCAACCGTTTGTCCTAGATGTATACTTAAAATTTTAAAAATGTTCAAAATCAGATCCAGAGTTAAAGATATTGAAAGTTTGAAGCAAAAACAAAAATGAATCAAAAAATATAAGGTTTAACTTTTATACGGGCCCTAGGTCCCCTAACTAATCTTTAGAGAAATAATTTCATTTTAAAACTATTACCAACACGAAAAACTTGACATTTGTGTTACCAAAACTCAAGGAGATATTTCAGTTTTAAGGGATTATACAGAAGATGAGATTGGACCTTATCGCTCTTTCAGAAGAATCACAGGTCGTCAAAGTAAGAAAAACGAGGTATTTATACTTTTCATTGCTATTCAAAAATAAATGCAAACGTTATGCCGCCATACGCAAAAACACACTAAAAACTCTCAAATAATTTGAAGAATCACACTCTATACACACATGTAATTTTAAACACTTTTAACCATTATATTTTCTCCCAAAAGGTGTTATTGACGGTGACTGAAAAATGGTGTAAGTCACAAAACTCTGCGTGTAATATCTCGGTGAATATTGGTAGCACTAATTTAAAACTTTTTGTGTTGGAAATATTTTTCATCGGAGATTACTTCCCTAAATGTAAGATAGGGGACCTGGGGCCCGTATAAAAAGTTAAATTTCGTATTTTATGACTCATTTTTATTTTAACTTCAAACTTTCAATATCTTAACTCTGCATCTGATTTTGAACATTTTTGAAATTAGAAGTATACATGTAAGACTAACGTCTGTGAAAATAAAGGTCTGGCAGGTTAAAACGGAACACTCTGTGTTCGAATTCACATATGTTTTTGTAATGTGAAAGGACAGCTTTGGTAAACTGAAATATAACAAAAACAACAATAAATAAATAAAAAACAGCGATTGAGCATTAACACGAACCATACATGCTTGTTTGATAAATGCAAAATACTTAAATAGAAATGGAGACATCCGTTTTTGCTCAGTTTATTATCTATAATTTTTTTAGTACAAATAACTTTTATGATGCATCAATAAGCCACAGGTAAAATTCTAAGAAGTTAATCGTCAAAGATGATTGTCAAATGTAAACAATTTGCAATGACCATTGGTGATAGTAAAGATCGGTAAAAAATCTTTGTATAGGGGAGAGAGGGGCACCTTTTAACATTGTAGATATATATTTTTTTAAAGTATATTCATAAAATATATATCAGCACAATGGTATGCCTTCACTAGGGTTACATTTATTTTTCAACTGAAATCGATTGGGAAAAAGAAAACTTCTAAGGATTTTGTTACTAACTTATGTTTACAAAATTTAAAATAATTTTATGTTATCTGAAAAAAAAATTAATATTTCACTTATAAGCTTTGTTTTGATCAAATTTTTAAGGATATTGAAGTAAATTGTTCTGATGTTTTTCTTTGCGTGATGGGACACATTCTTTAACTGAAGCCCTCGAAAACATAAACTTACAAGAAAGGAGTTGTATCTATATTTAAATACAAGTATCTTAATGTATATATTCAAGAACATTATAAGCACGAAGACGAACAGTTTATTTTCTTAAAATAAAATTATATTGAGAAATTTTTTTTTAAACGGCATTTTTTCAATAGCCGCAATATATTTAGAGAATAAGATCTTGATTCTTCTTTTAGGATCGACAGACCATTGATAAAAATTTCATGTTTTCCTTTACAATCAACACATAATGACAGTTTAGAAAAGGAAGGGATCCCACAAGCTTCAATTTCAACTTCTCTTACTCTTGAATTCATACGATCGCATCTGAAAGCCGAACCATGCAAAAATAATTAAGATGAAGGTCAGAATGGACGTTGCAGATCGCCGACATTGTCATATAAGAGAAAAATTTGCTGACCACGAAACCCGTTTAAATAAGTATTAAGAACTGTATTAAGAACATCCAATCTGAATATTATAAACTGTGTTAGTTAGCAAGTACGTAATTTCAATTAAATAAGTGGTGTTTTTTTTTTTTTGAATACTTTATAGTTCCTGTTAATTATCAGATTTTAAATAAATCTCTTTTGATAATTTTTGTTTTATTGTTCAAGTTAACCCTTTCACGGCCCAAGTTTTAAAGCATAATATTGATTCTAACTGTAAAATACTTAATTTAGTGCTTATATGATGGAAAAATTAATTTTTTTTATCATGTTATGATAAAACAATAATTGTAATAAGTGTATGAATTAGGTGGATTATGTTATTTTCGTAATAATGTTTTAAATGTGCCACCTTATATCCTACTATCTACTTTTATTTTTGTACGCATTTAGGAAACGAATCTTAAATACATCATATTAAAAGGGAAAGTAAGGGTAAGTTCATTTCTAATTTTCTTATCCGCTCTTTACATAACATTATGTACACAAACGTCATGATTCAAAAGGCCTTTAAGCCCTTTGATTCAATATCCGGTTTCTATTTAACTTAGAATAAGTGAAGAAGTAGTGAGCAATGTTAAAAATAAAAGAAAAACATATTGATTTGTTGAGAAGAATGGCGAACGTTTTGATTTCATTCTAACGGAAGTGGCTTTTGTTGCTTACATGTTCGACTTTTAAATGTTTTTCTTTTCTTTTCTAGCAGACATTTTAATATACGTTTTTTGAATACTCTTTTCATTTTCAGTGGAAGGAAAAAATCAATTTGTTAGAAAAAAAAAAAAAAACACTGTTACAGAATCTTTAGAACTCGGCTCGTTTTATATTTTAATATTCGTAGCTGTTTAGTTTTTTTGTTATAGTATGTACTTTGCATTTCCTTTGTGAATATTTTTAACATTATTTTAAATCATTCCTCTATTTTGAATTTTTCGTGATGAATCAAACTATAAAATAAGTAATTAACAGTTTTACTTCATTTTATAAATAATATATTAAAACATAAATTTACTTTTAGCATGTTAAAGATCAAACATTTATTAACATGGAATGTTGTGTCTTGAAGTTGGCAACAAACCTTAATGGAAGTTTTACGAAGCTGTGTGAAGTTATTGATTATCATTGTTTCATTTTTCAGTATCTGTTATTGTTTGCAAAACTATTGCGCCGTATGAGCCACCACTGTCTAGCCATATTCCCGAAGACATTTGAAAAAGCCGATTATGTTTGCTTACAGATTCTTGGTTGCAACGGTGCGCAATTATTTTCAAATTTACAAAGAGACACTTAGTGGCGTTTGAGCAGCAAAGAGATAATACCAATACCCGTGCAGACGCTGTTTTCTTGTAGTAACTGATCACTAGCCCCTAGCATCAATGTTTTGTTCAAATAAAAGTTTACCGTGTCTTTCTGCTTCTTGGATGGTTCTCTATGAACTGTTTTTACAAACTTTCAATTATACCATCATGTACCGAAACACAAATCGCTCGTTTTGAAGAAGAGATCCACAATACGAAATTTTTAGTTTTTTTTTTTCGCTTGAAGGGCTTTAAATGACTTAATCTTCTTTAGAAAATAATGAAATTTTTTTTGTTCTAATATTAACCACTGGGGAGCACAACACATTTACTTTTATTACAACAAATGTCCTGCAGAGATAAACTTCAAACGCTTCTCTTCTAAAATTTCATTTCTTTATATTGTTCTTCCAAATAAGCGAAATGATCACGGAAACGCAAATGATTACAATTACCGCAAGTTAAGCTGCTGAAGTGACCTAGGTTAACTGACAACTGGTAGCACGATATGAAAGTTACGACTATTATGACTATTATGAATCGTCCCTACCCCGTAAGGGTAAAAAATCTTAACATTCGATGTAACAAGGACGAATTATGCATGGTCATCAAGTTTTCATTCCTGGGAAGTACCATCAAATAGTCTGTAAAGAGTCCCAGCCAATATCCAGGAATTGTTAAAATTAAAGGCTCGCAAAAAGTTTTAAAGCTAAACCTTGACAAACGAAATTATTATTTCTTCACCGATAATATGAGAGGTATTTTATTTTACCGTTTGTTTCAATGAGGTATTAGAAGCTATAAAACTACAGACACGTCTTTGTGCTAAGCTTACTAGTAGGATTAAAACTGATTTTTCCTTCACAAAATAGCTCTTAATGATCGTAAAAAATGACATGTCCTTACTTTGTTTCTAAAATATTTTTTGAAGATACTATTGCAAATAAATTGGTTTCATTATCTCTTTAGATAACAATCGAAGGATATTTCTGAGAATACGGTTCGATAGCTCTCCCGTGGAAAGGATTAAATACGAAGATGATATTTGAAGCTGTTTTTGTTTACGCTAGAAAAAGGGATTTCTGATTCTGAACCTTACCTTGGAACGTTTTTGAAGTTGAACTTGGAAAAGCGTAATAGTAAGCTAGTGTTGACTGCGTTAGGTAAGGTGGAAGAGGGGGTTCAGGGATTTGTCTGAACCATTTTTCAAAATAAAAATCTAAAAAATGCAACATTAGGTTATTTTTGGATTTGACTTCAAACAAAGTGAAGGACCTATCCCGTAAATATTTCATTTTGATGTCTTACATACAAATTTAAGGTTATCTTTGATGACATTAGGAGAGAAATCAGTCTTTCAGAATATTCCTCTAAAATATTTCAAAGCTATAATTGGCGACGTTAGACGAAGGGTTCGTAATGCCGAAAGCTGACCCCTGTGCCTTCTGCACTAACATGTCCACCGCTCCAATAGCGCTTAAAATTCGTCCACCGTTCCCTTTATTTCCAAAACTTCTTCATCACCCCTGAGCGATCTCTCACCACCCTTCAAGTGTCAGTACCACCCAGTTGAGGAATACTAAAATAGAATGTTTGAAATGTAATATTTTATGGATTTATTTTAGCTATCTCAAAAGTTGTTCTTTTTTTTTCTATTTCCACCAACAGAATAAAATCAAATAATTTTATCCAAAAGGCAAATGGCAATTTACTCTTCAAAAATTAAGCTGATGTGTGCCTCACATGGCTTCCTTTTACTCCAATTTAATGTAATTTTCCCATTATTGTTAATTTTAATGTGATTAATACATACGCATATACGCACATCCGCACATACATACGTACATACAGACGTCACGAAAAAACTCGTTGTAACTAACTCAGGAATCGCCAAAATAGATATTTCGCGTGTCTATATGTTCTTAGGCACTTATCCACGTGTGGTCGAGTTGAAAAAAAAAAAAACTCAACATTCATTCGGGGACGAGCAAAATGGAAATTAAGGTCGACTTTTAAGTGAAATTTCTCTCGTGAATACAAACTTCCTTTTTTTGTAAAACGAAGTAAAAAGCAAAGATTCTGAATAAATTTTTAGTTTAATGCTTCAAGAAAGATTAAAAAAAAGTTGTTTATAAAAAGGAAAACACGTTTTATTGTAGACTTAGCTTTGACTGAAATAAGAAATTGATGAATTGATTTTATAATGAAAAAGCATTTGGGAGGTACTTTTTTGACAAAGCGGTTTGTTTGACTTTTAAACAAAAAGAAAGAACAGCAAACTTAATTTTTAGGGCAAATTATTTAATGAGATGTAGTGATTTTTTTTTCCAGAACGACTAAAGAACAAAAAAAAAAAAAAAATCATCCGAACATGTAAAAAAAAGATGCCTCTGTAGAGTATTACAGACAAAAGATTTTCTTTTGATGTTTACGTCCTTTATTAAAAAAAAAACACTTTGCTTTGTAATTTATTTAAAGGATAAATGTTTCTTGCAGTTCAACTCTTTCGCTTGTCTAATCCTCGTTTGTACATATAAATATTGTTAATTAGTGCTCGAATATAAAATATCTTTGTTCAAAGACTATTAATGGCGTGAATTTAATTGAAAATAAAAGGTATTGAAAAGGGTTTTGAACAAGAAAAAGGCGGTGAGACACAATTGGTGAACTTATGTATTGCTGCACTCTGGAAAGAGGACCCTTAGAGAGATCTGAGTTGCAAATTTGAACGTAACAGTCATGTCTGCAGGACGTACAAATCATTATTTTTCAAATACAAGAAAGCTTTTTAGGAAGTTAATACTTCCCATTATGATGCATAATGGGTCCTTATATTGGAATATATCGCAATTCAAGTGTCTAAATTACGGGGGAAAAAGTGCAAATATATGAGAAAAAATTATCATTCATGCAAATGGATTGAGCAAATATTGTCTGACCACCAATTACGTGCAATCTGACAAGCAGCCAAGTTTGGCTGATTCCATCTGAATGAATTTTGCAGGGGGAAGGAAAAATAGCAATGATACTTTGATACACGCTTTTTAAAATATCACTGGTGTGCTGTTAATATATTGCATTCTGTAAGTTGCAATTATGAAGAAACAAAAGGACTTTATATGGCTCTATAGGAGAGCGCAGTGGTGGATTTACAGGTTTCGAGAACCGTTAGAATGCATTTTTAGGATCCCCTT
Organism: Uloborus diversus; assembly: GCF_026930045.1. Classification (NCBI taxonomy): domain Eukaryota; kingdom Metazoa; phylum Arthropoda; class Arachnida; order Araneae; family Uloboridae; genus Uloborus; species Uloborus diversus. The sequence continues at coordinate 48,819,137 of NC_072736.1, forward strand.
TGTCTATCACAGAATTATGTAAATCATTTATCATGTAACATGGTAAAATTCGCTAATTGGTTAATTGTGACATGGTAAATTCGCTACTGACAGAATGAATGAAAATTCTCCTTTAAGAAAGTATTTTTCCAATTAACACGTCATAATTTTTAAAGTATTTTAAAAATTTGTGTATCTTACATATGGTTGTATTGCCATGTATAATCCATTAAGTAATTTGGGGCCCTTAGGAAGAGGAGGCCCCAGGCTCGTGCGGTTATCAGTTCCTTAAACTATGAAAGCCATAACGTATTAAGATGAATCCAAGCTTTCACAACTGCTCCCTGAGCATTTTTAAACAAAGTTTATAAGTCTCAATACAAAACTTAATTTGCGTAATATCCATTCATTTAAAAATTTGATTAATCTTGTGTTCAAATGATTGGTTAATTTGACCGAGAATGTCGATCAGAGATTCAAAAATACGGAACTTAACGACAATCCACTATTACAATAAACTTTGTTTTCAAACAATCTCGCTTTATTAGCGGTGCTTGCGCAGAGCATAAGCATCAATGCGCTCTGCAAAGAGTTAATGACTGATCAGCACTGAAATTCTCGCTAACGTTTTTGGCAGCTTTCGAATTTCGCCAATGCCCTGTAATTGAGAGTGTTTCAAAATTTGCCATCCGACACAATCTAAGAGTTCCAAATATTGTCATTGTGCCGGGGCTGAAAACTCCAGTTAAGTTTGTGATTTGTTTTAAATATTTATTTTTTTCATCCAATATATAAAAAAACTCCTCTTATGGTGTTAGTTATTGAACTCCTCCGAAACGGCTCGGCCGATTTTTATGAAATTTTTATGTGCATTTGTTAGGTATGAGAATATTACATGAAGTATATTTCATATCGCTAGGTAATCAGGGTGTCCCTATCCAGAATTTTGTTTTGAAAATTATTGCAAAAACCATTGTTGAACTATTGTTGAAAATAATTGTAAAAACCATTGTTTAAAATCTAATATATAAAAATTTCCTGTCACGGTGTTAGTTATTGAACTACTCCGAAATTGCTCGACCAATTTTCATGAAATTTTTTATGTGTATTTGTTAAGTATGAGAATGGGACATACAGTATATTTCATATCCCTAGGTAATCAGGGTGTTCCTATCTAGAATTCTTTTTTGAAATTCATTATAGGAACCATTGTTGAAAATCATTGTACAAGTCATTGTCGAAAATCATTGTTGTTGTTGTTGTTTTTAATCTGCCTTTGGTCTGACGGAGTCAGACCAAATCGATGAAGTCGTTGACCCTTTTGAAATCTGAGACTAGCAGTGGACTGTCGAATATGTCGTTCCAGTCCAATCCCAGGCAGCTCAAGATATGCTGTGGTGATGCCTGGTCTTGTTGGCATTTAGGGCAGATGGGGAACCTCTTCGCGCTTCCAGAGAAAGTGAGACTTTTCAGATGTCCACTGGCGAGGCGAGACAGAAGGATGTTAGTCTGCCTGTCACAGGGAAGGGCAAAAGATTGTCTTGGCCTTTTGCCTTTGTACCAACTGTGAGATGGAGGTATTAACCGTTTTTCTTTATTATTGGCTTTTTGCTTGGAGAACAGTTCTAGATGAAAATCATTGTAAAAACCATTGTTGAAAATCAGTGCAAAAGCCTTGCTTAAATTAATTACCTTGCTTAAATTTTTAAGAGATCAAACAATGAAATTGTTCGGTATGTTAATGAAATACATTGTATCGAGAAAAACAAACGGTTGAAGGTGTTCTTTGTTTTTAATAGATCCAAAAAAGTAAGTCATTTTCCGCCTTAAAATCCGATGTTTTTATTTTCATGTCATCTCGGCCAGACTCTAAAATGCCAGGAAAGATAACTAAATGATCAGCAAAACAATATTACGCTGCTACTGAAAGTATATTAGAATAAAATACAAGTAATGTTTTGCCTCCTTCCCCATACACTTTAAAAATAAATACATTTCTTTCGCAATATGAAAAATAAAGTTCGGATTAAAAAAAAATATTAATGTACATTCCTGTTTCTTTTTTACCCGACTGCGCGTGCGCGACGCAAAGGATGGTAATGTATTTATGAGTCTATGTATGTATGTTTGCTCCTATGTGGCGTTGTAGAGTCTAAACGCCTTGGCCAATTTTGATCATTCTTACCTCAATCGATTTGTCTTAACCTTGGAAGTGTCACTAAACGCATGACAGTAATCAAAATTCACCATATCAACAATCAGTCGCCATTTTGTCATTTAGGGATCGTGTCGCATGATACCTGCGTGCGGCGCAGCGAAAGACAAAATCAGGTAGCGTTTTCACTGCCTGATTTTTTTGTCTACTAAGTCTACGAATTCGTTTTTAATCTTTGACATGTTGCATTTGTTTTTGCCTTGATTCAAGGGACTGAATTTCGTGACGTGTACTTTAATGATGGGCTTTTTTAGTTTTGCGAGAACAAAAAAAATGACTGACGACGTTTACTATATCGAGTAATCATGAGTTATACAGGTTGTTTATATAGCTGTGATGTGGTTGATTTAAGTTCGGGCATTTTTGCTAAAGGTCAAGCTGATGTAGTTTTAAGCCGAGTTAAAATGATCATTAGTTTAGACCACTGCAAGTTACTTAATAAACCTCACTGTACAAACTTAACTCAGTGAAATTACAAGATTTCGAAATTTACCATCTTATAGTCAAAATAACTAAGCCATTGAATATTAGCTAAAAAGTGTAAAATAAAAATAATTATTAAAAAAAATCAAAAAACAAAAAACCCGACTGCGTAAAAACCAAAAAAGAAAAGAAGTCCAGTAGTTTAGAATTTTAATAAGTACTACTGAAAAACGGCATTATTGAAATAGTTTTATAATCGATACACACATAAGATAAATCATAAATTCAAATGCAGAGTAGAAGGATCAACATTCGGGTCCCATTCCTTTTTTTAAATCGAGGAACCCCGTAAAAATTGAACGGGCCCTGACTGTTGATCCTTTTATTCTGCTTTTGAAATTATGATATGTCTTATGTGTGTATCGATTATGAAACTATTTCAATGGTGTAGTTATTCAGTAGCACTTAATAAAAATCTTAATTAATGTGCTTATATTTTTTTTCTTTTCTTTTTTTTTTTTTTTTTGTTTGGTTTTTACGCAGTCGGGTTTTTTCTTTTTATTTGATAATTATTTTTTTCGTATATTTTCTAGGTTTTTTTTTTTCAACAAGATGTACAATGAAATTGTCTACTATTTATTGATTCAATTGTGTATGTAGTACTATGGTAGGTTACAATTGCGTGAAATTCAAATCAAACCTCCGTGTAAATCAGTTATTTATACGAACGTGACAAACTATTTCCTCTCATCTGCAAAAAATCGCTTCATTTTTATAGATTAAGCAAAAACTCTAATTGCTGAAATCCTTCTTTTCGTCATTCGACATGTGTTTAAACAAGCTAAGGAAGCAAAAGGAAGTGCAAATACGGCATACAACATTTTATAACTTGAAAACTAGAACTTAAATTTGTAAAAAGTTTACATACTACATATAAGTTTTTATAAGCAAATGAACTCACGACTAAATAGTAAAAGAAAATTTCATTTATATAAATATTCTGCATAAAAATATACAAATACATGTGAGAATATTGTTGTGTTTTTCCCGTTATACTGCTCAAGTCACTTTTTCCGCAAATCACCTCACTGGGCTTATTTTATCATAATGTCGGGCTGCAGAATATGACCTGCTATGTTAATCCTGCACATATCTACAGGGTGCACCCGAACACACGCCTGAATTTCAACTTCAATCGTTAAACTGGAAAATCATCTTGACTTTCTATAACAAATGACAATAGGAACCATCCACAAACCCCCTTGAGATGCAATTACGGTTTTCCCAGATGGTTTTATCAGTGACTTCAACATCACTGGTAGCATAGTGTACATTAAGCGCGCAGATAATTGCGTCAATATACAGTTCAGAATTGCAGATTACTCATCAGCATTAAAATTTTAAGGTGCCACTTAGAGGGGACTTTCTTTCATAGAATAATGTGGAGAAATATATTCAGACATCTAGATCCTTACCAATAGCCGTTCCTCTCTCTGACATCTTACGAACTGAAGATAAATGACAGATCTAGTCTGAATATTTTAGATATTTTCTGCAGGTTATCTCTATGCCACAATATGCACTGCAATGAATCCTTTCGCATGTCGGCGTAGTGGGCAATGAGGTGACAGACCAGTTTGCAAAAGCAGCATCTGTTAATCCCTGAGATAGCATCTCATGAAAGTCATAAACCGCCACGGAAATTTATTACATGCTCAAAAACAGGGATATCAACTTTAGAAAGTAGCTTCCCCTAACCACGAGTATAGAATAAACCAAAGTGGTGCGGTTCAATTTATTTGGAACAGGCAACTTCCAAGTTCTCACACTTAAGGAGCCTCTGCTTTGAACATGGTACAGAAGTTTCCATGTGTCTTAAATGTGATGACGGTGAAATGTCTTCCTAGCTTTAACTTCAATGCCTGGGATTCTCCTCAGAGGAATTTTCAGACAACACACTCTTGTTTCTGAACTTCCGGAAGATTTTTGCGCTCGTGGATCTCTTCTAGTACTGTCATGTCAGGATGAATAGTACCTCCACCACCACTAAAACTAATAAATTAATTCACTATTTTGCAATTATTGCAATGAACAGAACTCATTATTTGTTAAAATATAATCTCGAAATCCTGTATGATTAACATGAATATTTTGACTCTAATAAAACATGTACATTTTATTTGAATGGCTTTATTACTTAATTTATAGTTTTAAAAATGTTTGTTATTCTTGCAAAGCGTGGCAGTTTTATTTATTGGTATTTTTAAATCATAACTACAGCTTTTCAGACACATATCAATTACCAATCATCGACTCATATCAATTTCAGGTCCAAATTAATTACCAATCTAAAGGAATGAAAACTGAGACATTTGCAAAGGATCAAATAAAAAGCAGAATTAAAAACCGTAAAATTAGCTCAGTTTTATACTTCGTGTTTCTTTTTCTCATTGTTGAATTTGTTACACGTTATCCATCATCCGGAGATTTAAACATTCTTTCAAGAGTAACTCTAAACGATCTTTAAATACTTCCATACTTAAATTTTTCAAAAAAGAAGATTGTTCCATTTCAGAAGAGAATGGTAATGGTGATTGATGAAAGCCGCTACTATAATGCAATCTACTTTTCAGAGACTTTTTTTTTTCTTTTTGATAGTGGAATTTAAATGATGAATTATATTCTTATTCACTAAAACGTTGCTACTTTTAGTTCGTGTGATTATTCAATGTGTTTCAAAAATACTTAACTTTTTGCAACTAAAATGCAGTTTTTCTAATAAGAACTACCACTATAAAGTTACTTCACTGAATATCAAATAAAACTTTTAAACCCTAACTTTTAAAATGGACGAAATTATACATGTCCGCCAAATATGTGATATACACTGTACCCGTTAATAGGTGTTTGGGATTTTGATTATTCTAGCATACTACTAAAGCATTGTGGTAGAAACTGGACAAGGTTTTTTACTGGTCCGCAAACTCGCGAACACGTATTCTCGTCCATTTTTTAAAAAAAGTTATTCAGAAGTAGAGTTATTTTTTTTTACAAGTGCAAGCATTCATTTGGTTGTCTTAATCAGAATTTGGCATTTCACTTGTTTTAAACCATATATTTTTTTAGGCCATTCTTTTAGTTCTAAGAAAAAATTCTTACACAAATTCACTTTTTCATTCATGGAACAATTAATATGTTTTCGATTATTGTATTTCACTTTACAATGCTCAAATTTGTTACATTTTACAAAAAATACACAGCACCAACAAGTATTTTCCGCCCTAATTTAGCTAATCATGTAGATAATTATTATCCTTTGATGTGATAAAAATATATGTTTTGTTTATCCGCGTGTTTGTAATTCATATGCAAAATAAAAGCGCAATCAAAGAACAATTACGTTTTAAATATTATTTTTTCTAAAGGATTTAGGCTACTTGAATTTATAATAGTTACGCAAAAAATAATGATTTTTAAATCTGGTGTTTTATGCTTTATATTTGCAAGGGAAGTTTTGCTGCCTTTTCTTAAGAATACATCAGATGTGAAATCAAGTAGTTCATTTTTTTAAAGGCAGAAAATCATTTCTTGGCATATATATTTCTTATAGAATACAACAGGATATCTCTCTCATGGCCTATTTTACTTATTTAGGCAGAAAGTCAAAAAATTCAAGAAAAAGATATGAAAATCCTCTGAAGAAAAATAAGCACATTACTGGTCATCATTGTTCGACTTATGACTTATGCAGAATTGTCTACTGTTTGAAAACCTATTCATCAGAAAAACGCAATTTGAAGACCAGAAACGGATCACAATATTTGTTTTATATACTTTTTTTCAGTAACGAGTGCTAAAAAGCGATTTCACCATAATGTGTGTGACATCTGCACATTATTTTTTCTTTTTAAATTTCTTTTTCATTAGTTCAGCTTTAAAATGTCAAGTACCGGTTAATATTATATTATTGTAGAGATGTATCTAAAACAATTACAGGCCCATCATTTTCAGCTTTTTGATTTCATTTTTGATTTTATGAAACTTGTAACTGGTGTGAAAACTAAAATCCAAAACTGTAACACGTTACAAAATTTATAAAATTAATATTTAATAATAAAAAACTGAGAATAATTATATAGTGCTTGTACTTGTTTTACAAGAGTAAGTAAAATAAGATAGCAGTTACCAATGCATGATTGTTTGATGCCGAGTTAATGAAAAATAACTTTGAACTATTAAATAGTGTAAAAATGTCACACATGTAACGGTGGAATCGTCTTAAATGAAGTTATTTTATGATTTTCTGACTCTAACTCGCAAATAACGAGAAAGATCAAATCGCGATATTTCCTCGTAAATAATGAGCTATAGAAAATGCGGATTTTTGTGTGTTTATATGTTCGAGGTAATCTCCGGAACCACAGCACCTACTTGAAAAATTCTTTCATTGTATGAAAGGTGCCTTCTCACTGAGTAACATAGGCTATAATTCGAAAAAATCCGATAAATAGTTCTTTTTTTATTCAAATTTAGGCCCAAATTTCATGTAATTTACCTATTATTGGCTATTAAAAGGGGTAAAGAATTACTTGCACATATTAATATTTTATATCGTTGAAAAGGGTAGAATTTTCCGCGTTCTAAGCCGTTTGTTTCAATGCTCTAACTTCATTACGACGGGAGCAATTTGCGTTTTTATCTCGAACTTTTTTAGGCTTAGCTGAAATTTTAGCAATACTTTCTTCATGAAATCTATCAATAAAAAGTGAAGGAATTGTCCCACAGTTTTCTTTTTGACACCGTAGGAAAAAGCGACATTTTTTACTCCAGAAATATCTCGACCTGGTCGGAAAAATAACCTTCTGTCTCCAAAAGAAAAAAAGTTACAAGCCGTTAAAAATAAAGTTCGAATAAATCTAATATCCATTAAAATTACTGATGTTTTATTTCGCATTGCCATGGTTACGTCTTTTAACTTCGCTTCATTTTCATTTCTTAAAGGTCCACAAACTTGGCGCCATGGAATTGTAAGCAATAGGGAAACGTTTTCGCCAATTCTGCATATTTTAAGATCTACGTTATGATAATTCCCCCCAGACAATGTAGAAGTTGCGGGAAGAGTTTGAAAACTAGGAGTCTTAGCAATTTTCCCAATTGTCGCCAAATTTGTGGACGCCAAAGACCAAGG
>NC_072736.1:48829441-48852862 GCF_026930045.1 Uloborus diversus
ATATATATATATATATATATATATATATATATATATATATATATATATATATATATATACGAGGCGTATCCGGAAAGTAAGTACAGTTTCGTTCTAATGCCGCTGCAGCGCTGCTGTCGGCGCTCAGTGCATGCGTACTTGTTTCCTCTGTTCATCGGCTACAAACTAGCGCCATTACGGCTGATTTGTCTTGTGTTTTGTCTTTACTGTGGCCGTATATAATGTTTAAAAAAGTCGATGATCCCGCCGACTGTGAAATTCGTTCTGTGATCCGGTTTTTGAATGCAAACGTAGAGGAATGTTCAGTCAAGGAATTGTGTTGCTGCATGACAATGCTCGGCCCCATACTGCTCGTGACACTCAAAGACTAATTGAACAGTTCGGTTGGAAGCAGTATAATCACCCGCCGTACAGCCCAGACTTGGCATCGTCTGATTTCCACTTGTTCCTTCACATGAAACGAGAACCTGGAGGTAGGCGCTTTGCTTGTGATGACGACGCAAAAAACGCTGTAAATTTATGGCTTTCTTCATTGGCGGCAAGTTTCTTTGAGGCAGGTAAGCTGGTGAGCCGCTTCGACAAGTGCCTCAACAATGGTGGAAACTATGTAGAAAAATAATTTAAAGTATGATCTTTCATGTGAACATTAAATAATCTTTACAAAAAAAAATTTTATAGTTTTTTTTTTCAAAACGGTACTTACTTTCCGGATACGCCTCGTATATATATATATATATATATATATATATATATATATATATATATATATATATATATATATATATATATATATATATATATAGATAGATAGATAGATAGATATATATAGATATAAATGTATGTATAGTTTTTTAATTTATGTACTGGTGCCACAGTGGCCAAAGAAGTTTACGATTTACCACTAATTTTCAGTTTAATCTGGAATGATAAAGATTTTTTTCAAGGAAATATAAGTAGACTTGGAAATCAACAGAAATTTTATAAGTAATAATATATATCTGCTTTTAGACAGGGTTACAGGATTTTTTCGTTAAACGAGTCAACTCTCATAAACTTAAAAATTGTGCCAATCAAGCATTTTTGATTTCTTCTTTAATTCCGATCTTTCATTAACAGGTCTCGTTTAGATCAGACCCGATTATCTCTATCTCAATAACATTAAATTTTAACTATTACATTTATTTTATAAATGAGAAACTACGACATCAAAGTAAATAACGTCTATTTAGTAAAAACCTCTTAAAGGAGAAAAGGAAATGCTATGTTTAAAATAAAGTAACGGAAATGGATAGGTTACTGTAAAGATTTACATTCTGGAGGGAAAAAATCCCATTTAAAATGTATTTCCAACTCTGCGTGACGAAATGAAACGTGATTTCAATTGTGACATATCCAAACCTAAATGACCTATTTATACGTAAACTTTACTTTAGAAATATATTCAAACTCTATACTACCGAGAAAATACACATTTCAGCTCTTTTCTACTTCAACCTAAATTCACAGGAAAGAGAGCGAACGAAAACCTTTTTTGAGTTCCAACTCTTTAGATGGGAAATAATCGAAAGGGAACTGGTCTTGAAAACCACTGCGGGATTTTGCTCTTGTTTATCTTTTCGGAGCTCCCTAAAGGCACTCAACTTTTGTATTATGGATGAGAGCCTTTCTAGATACTGTGCATAGATAGGATGCGAGATGGCAGAGTGTATGCGGCTTCTGTGGCTTGATGCATGTTGAAAGCCAACGCTGCGTTCTTTATTTCCCTTTTTCACTTGAATACAAAGCAGTTTGTTTGTCTTGTAAAAATAGTAAGTTTTATGTTTAGGAAAATAATTTAAAATAGTTTCTGGGTATGAAATTATATTGCAGAGTGGTTACGAATGATGAAAACAGCGTTGGATCCCGAAGAAATCTGAAAATATTTTCTTCACACAATAGCTCACAACAAGCTTTTGACAAAGGGGTACCGTGTTTCTGCGAAAGATGCATCTGAAATCATTGTGTCTGTTTGTTTGTGTTTTCGTTTCTTAAAGATGTTTTTAACATGAATACTTTCTGCATTGTTCATCTTCATGTCAACAACTATTGTATTTTCTCTTTTCTGTATCTTTAAATCATCCTACCATATTATAAACGAGCTGATGTGTGCATCATATGACTTCTTTTTACTCCACTTTAATGTCAATTTCCCATTATTGGCAATTTTAATGTGATTCAATAGTTAACTCTCTAAATATTACCAACAGTGGTCAAAATGAAACCAGATTTAAAAAATAAAAAAAATGAAGCCAAATTTGTCGCCAAGTTGGTGACAAAACTTGAGGACCAAAAGACTGGGATATATCGCCAAGTATCCGCCAAATTATTACACCATTTGAGTTTCCATTGAAATGAACAATGAGTCCCCTCTCCCAAAAAGGGACAAAAGACCCCTTTAGAAACATCCAATTGCAACCAAAAGGGGAGGTGCTTGACTAGACTCTACTAGGAGTCTACGTACAAAATTTCAACTATCTAGGACACACTGTTCTTGAATTATGCGACATACATACGCACATCTGCACCTACGCACATGCTACGAAGATACAGACGTCACGAGACAACTCGCTGTAATGCATATATAATGTTCTGAATGGAGAGAAGTTGACGTGTATAATAAAGGACCATCATTTGGGCACATTTGGCGTTTCTTCGGTAGGCTTATTATCCTTAAAAATATCAAATAATAAATACCCTGGAATGACACATAAATGTAGTTTAGGGGCAATTTTTGGTGCAGAATTTCACAAATAAATCTTTCTGACGCAGAATTTTCAAAACTGCAAGTGTGAAACTGGACTTGGATCACCACTGATTTGCCCATTCTCGAGTAACATAACTCTAAAAAAATTTTATACCTCGGACTTGATGCTTTTGTCAGTGACCCAAACATTCACATCGAGAGCACTCTTTGGATTACTCTTGAAGCACTTTGAGCATTCTGTTTGAACATTGCCTTATCCAGTGTTAACTTCGAATATTTATACATATTAATAAAACAATTGAATGCTTTAAGTGAACATACATCTATACAGTGTTATAATACATATTATTACTACTGACAAAATCACATGCTCTGCACAAATGACACTATTTTATGAAGTATGTGATTTGGTAAAACCTTAACATGGGATCGAAATCAATCTAACCTTCTTACTTTACATTATGTGCATTTGCAGTTAATTTGCAAAAGAACTAGTTATTTTAGTAAAATATGTGTTTGTTTCAAAATTTAATATATCTGCGTCAGCATCATACGATTACACTTAATTAGTTTAAAATGGTAGAGTAAGTCTTTTCCGAGACTATTGACATTGCATTTAATTAATCTAAAGAATTGAATTATGCATTAGCGCTAAAGAGAACTTCGATGCTTCAGATTTCCATTTATTGAACTATAAACTACAGCGGTGTCAGAATCAGCAGGAAATTGTAGAGAACAGAGCGTGAAAATAATTGTTGATAATAAAGGTAATTATTGATACATTTTTTCACTTTCAGTAAACTTATTTTTTAATAAAAGTTTATTCATCGTAATAATTTGATTTTGGGCTAAATGCTAACCATAAATTTCTACTAAAAAATATAATTTAAAAAAAAACAAACCAATCTCATATTGCTTTTTTTTACTTCCTTTTACAAAAAAGGAAATATGTACTGGCGAAAAAAATTTCACTCAAAAATCGACCTTAATGTCCCTTTTGCTCACCCCCAAATGAATGTTGAGGTTTTTTTCGACCCGATTACACGTGCATATACAAGGTGGTTATAAAACAACGTGAGGCGTTCAGGGCCCTCTAGCAAGTGAAGTATTGGACGAAATATTGCCGAATTTCATGGGCGTACGTAGCAAACCTTGGGATTTCGATTTCTGCAATAAAAAAATAGTACCAAAATTCACCATCAGGGGGGATTTTGGCGCTGCAAAAGTGTATAACTTGTGAATACTGAAGATTTAAATGCTAAAAAATTCAGCACACATCAAATTTTAACCTACAAATGCTTGTTGCTTTCAAATAAGGTTCAATAAAACCAACAAGAAATTTCAATTCGTAACAAAACAGGAATAATACCAAAAGTCGTCAAAAAGAAATTTTGGCGCGCAAGCAAGGTTTTTTTTCTTGAATAATATTCATATAAGATGGTGCACCACCCCACGTTGAGCTTTAGGTACTGAGTGTATGGCGGCAACTTTTCTTTGATAGCAGAGTTATTAGTCATGCATTTCCTACGGTCTGGACAACTTGGTCACCCTTTCATTCACCTTGTGAAGCTCCTTCATGGGGATTTCTTAATGGTGTTGTGTTTCTACGACATGTTATCGATGTCTCAACTTTGAAAATTCGAATAACATTGTAGTAGGGGAATTAATCCCATACCCCCCACCCCTCCCTGGATGTGTGGAAAATATTGTGGAAAGTATCTCGATGTTGGTCTAATTGAACCTCATTTGTTAGTAAAAATCATATTTTGGGAATAAAATTAATGCATATTTTGGTTAACATTTAATCCTTCAATATTCACAATAATACACCTTTTCAACACCAAAATTTCCCCTGGTGACGATTTTTTGTATTTTTTTTTTTTAGAAATCAAACTCCCATGGTCTACATGTACGCTGATAAAATTTGGTAATGTTTCATTCAATACTTCATTTGCTAGAGAGTTCTGAACAGCTTACGTTATTTTATAACCACCCTGTATACCTAAGAACATATAGACGCCCGAAATATCCATTTTGACGATTCTCGAGTTAATTACGACGAGTTTTCTCGTGACGTCTGTATGTACGTAAGTATGTGCGTACGTACATATGTGCGTATGCACGTATGTGCGTATGTATGTCGCATAGCTCAAGAACAGTATGTCCTAGAAAGTTAAAATTTGGTACGTATAGACTCCTAGTGGGGTCTAGTTTTGCACCTCACCTTTTGGTTGCATTCGGGTATTTCTAAAGGGGTCTTCTAAAGGATTCGACAGATAGTTTCTTCACATTCTTAAAACATTTTGGTTTTCGCGATTTGCTGGTAAGTGTTAACTTTCACTTTTCAGAACCAGTCTCGTTGGCGCATACAAGAATGGCGATCAGTATGTTTGAGTATTTTCCGCCAACATATTTTTCGCCTTTTAGCTTTAAGGTTTGATTTCGAGTGAGCTTCTAAAACAAACCCGCTTCGTCAGCATTGAAAATATCCTTCGCGTCATAAATTCGATTAATGTCTAGGCAGACATTTTCTATCCGATTACTGACATCAGAAAAACACACACTCGCTGCTACACCTACAGCTTTGCCACTCGTGATAGTCTGCCTCTGTTTATTTGTCCACTCTGTAAGAAATTCAGGAACATTTTCAGGTAATGTTTACAGTAAAACGGAGTGCTTATAGTACAGAAAAATTTTACTGAAAATTTTACGGGAAAAGGGTGATTGCAGCGCCAATTTTCGCACCACGTAACTTATGGTTTGAGGCATATATTTCTAAATCCCCGTTCCCTTCCCGTGCCCACTTGCTATGAAAGATAACGAAGTGATCTCAAATCACGGCGCGGCGCAGGTTCGGACCTAACTGCGTGCAATTTGTTCTTTTTACTAGGTACAACTAGCCACAGCGTTCTCGATTTTTCTATCGTAAAATTTTACAGTATAATATTATTTTACAGTAAAAAATGCTAGCAACATGGATGCCAGTAACTTTTACCCATAAATTTGAGGAAAATTTTAACAGTGCTGCAATCTATTGAAACAAACAAAGCCTTTTTCTTCAAAAGTGCGACAAAGTCACTGGCATTTGCTTTCAGAATGGCTCATGTTATAGGTCAATTTCTACTCTCTGCAGTGTGAATCACTTGAATACAGCTTCGTCCACATTTTTTCTTTCTGCTTTTCACAACTTCTTAAATCCCTTGGTGTTCTTCTATTATGAAGCAACTATAGAATCACGATTCTTCCGAATTGTAGCAACTGCAGACTTAGAAAGGCCATAAAAAGTGAAGTTTCTAATTTTCGAACAAAGGAAACTTTTTCCTTTACAGAAAATGCTTTTCGTTTACTTGTGCTAGCTATGATTACTGTGAAGTTCAGAGGATTTTCAGCAATGGAAATGGAACTAAAAATCAGATGGAAAACACATGAATCAACGAATATCTCGTTTTTCAACCAAAACCAGTTGAAAATTGAGGGGGCTTGAAAAGGAATTCGATTTTCCCCGTGTGAGAAAAACCTTAGATCAATGAGACATAGATATGGCATCTGGGAGTGGTTGTTGAAGCAGGAATCTTCGCGGAGGAGACCACGTGACTGCGACCTTCCACGGAAGATGCTTCGCCAGAGCTGTGCTAATTTTCGTAAAGATTTGAACAATCGGCGATTTCAATTTTTTACCTTTTGCCTGAAATGTTTTGGAAAAAAAAAATTCTGTCATCCGCAAGCACATAGTTTACTGATTCATAGACATGTGTTTCTCTCTCAATTTCTACAGTAAGTTGTTGAGTTATGCCGATTTAAAAATGGCTTTAAAAGTTGCGCTCATTGAGAAATAGAGTTAGTATTTCAAACCGAAGTTGAAGGACTTGACCACGTGGTACACAGCTGCGAAATTATTTGATGTTTTCCTCCGGAGATAAGACCTGTCGCCCTTATTCTAGCTTTAGCGCATACAATAGCGAACGAATGGGAGGGCTCGTCTATCTCTCAATGGTCTAAGGAGAAAACACCTGCTTTATCAAATAACAATAAGCGAGAAATGTGGTTTGGACTGGCACATTTTGACGGAAAAGGGATGAGGTGTTTGTTGAGAGAACAAATCAGAGGTTCGTTACAACTGGGAGATCTCTATATGCGGAGTTCGCTTTAGAAGGGTTCTACTTTATAACGTATCATAAATGTTAATGCTAAAATAAATTTAAGATTTAACATTGTAAAAAAATAGTTTGCTACAGATAAAACAATCTTCCGTATCTTGTTATTTTAAACATGTCAGCTTTTTCATATTCTTCTGGTGCTCATACGAATGTTTCAATTACTTTTTGACTTCATACTTCAAGCTATGTTACATGGTGCAAAAAATGACTAGTTATATACTTTATATGTTTTACGGATATGTAGAGAATTAGAGCTGTAATAATAAAATATGCACTATCAAGTATGAAAAGGTGCACTGAATTTTCTTTGAAACGCATTTAATAATTAAAATTTAAACTAAAACTTCCATTGATAAAAGCATAATCCATTTTCTGCAAAACTAACTCCTTGCAGTTTTGGAAGTGTGAATAACTGGTCATTATCATCTGTGCCGCTGATTGTTAATGAAATACAAGACAATACGCAATAGGACGTTTTTCCCTTCCAACCCGAATGAGATTTCTATACAAAAGTGAAACGGTCATTTATCTTTGGTATAGTAAGAAAAGGAAATAGAATACTTAATGAATGCGAGACGACACGCTCTAAACAACGGAAGGGAATCATTTGGAATCGATAATGAATTGTATTTTCGAATAACATTGGACGCGGAAATCTTTTCGAAAGTTATATTGCAAGTAGATTTTTAGGATTATTTAATAGTAATAGAGGGAAAACATAACCTAAAGCATTTTATAAATACAGTATAAAATACGGACTAAAGATTAAAATGTCAGTGGGATCTATTCTTGATCTGGTACAAATAGATTAAAATGGGTTATACACAAATAAACTGCTATCTGGGACAACCACAATTAGAATACTTTTGCTGTCCAAGGACATTCTGCTGATTCTTTACCAGCAAGCAAATTAATGTTTTTTTTTTCTTTTCAATCGATTGTGCAATGATTAGTCTGCGCAGTCAACTAAAAAAGATAGATTAGGCATAGACTTTCTCAACGTATACACGGCTATACAAACATCCGTTTTACAGCCAGAAATGCACAAATCTATTATTTGTTACCGATGTCAGCTTTTGCAGAAGCTCAGTCTCATTCAAATGAGCGGAATTGGTTTTATCTAATCGGTAATTATATCTTAATTTGTAAGGCCCCTATAGTAGAGGAGCTGACGTGCCCGCCATTTTGGAGCAAACTTGATCCAGTGCTTCGCAGCAACAGCATTGCTGCTGATGTTTACATTTCTTTAGCATATGTTAAAATGAGTCAAATGGGTGGTTATTCGGCTGTTAACTGTGCAAAAAGCTCCACACAAGAAAGGACTTCAGTTCTTCAGATTTTCATCAGATGCAGGGAGAAAAAAAGAAATGGATAATTAATAGCCGACGAAGTGACTGGCAACCTGGAAATGAAGCTCGCTTGTGTGAGGTTAATATCAATTTATTTCTCATGATTTTGCAATTATATTTCTTATAAATGCTCTATAATATTTGTTAGTGTTCTACGGAATGTCTTTTATTCTGTATTTTCCTGTTATGCTATAAGTACTCTTGCTCCCGCTTGCTCCGACATATTGGATGCGTCGTCCTCTCCAGTTATAGGGGTTCTAGCTTTATCCACAGAGTCAGTTTTCGCCATCTGGCGGTTAATGATGGTCTTCATTTTATATATTTAATAAAAGAATTACACACTACAGAAAGAATCCAGTTACAGTGTCAACAATTATATAAAGATAGCAATTAGTACAAATTACACATGAAAAATATTAAAACATAAAGACTTAAAATTAAAAATTACAAATAATGTTAAAAAAATATCTAAATCACGACAGTGAATGTTAAAAAGTTTTTAAAATTTAAAAAAACAAAAATTATTAACATAGTTCCGTCTGGTAAAAAACATTTTTAAAAGAAGAACGACTCCTAAGAGTCCTACTTGGGACAGCAAGTTGTATCGAATTAACGATATCCGAGCAGCAAATTAAATTATGTAGAACCTTATAGTACTTTAGAACCTTATAGTACTATTGACTTTCAATATATTTGTTTTCTCTTAAGGTGCTGTTTAGTTTCTTTGAGTTAATAAAAGCCTATTACCACAATGCTCGCAGTAACTCCTAACATATCTTTATAACAAGTTTAAATTTTTCGAAAATAATGTTTACATATTAGGAAATGCAACAAATTGCGCTAGTAAACAGATGAAGAACCGTTTCAAATCTAACTGATAAAATAATTTTCGTAATAAATAAATATATATATATATATATATGTATATATAAATACATTAGTTCCGACAATAACCCACTTACAGTGTAACAGTAATTTGCTGAAAAATAGAAATATTTCCTTGAAATCCATTTTTTTGCTTCACAAGACGTATTTTATAAACTTTTTAAATTACCGTCGAATCTGTTGACTTTGTACTATTTTGGGGTGATACTGTGTCGCATTTGGTGTACGGATACCAAAACAAATATACTAAGTTAGAATACGCTAAAGTTAAAGCAGTTTACATCACAGTTTCAAACCTTCTTATTTGTTAAATAAGTATCATATTACTTCTTATAGTTTTACCACAATCTATTTGACACAATCTTACTCAAGCTATCACAAAGTCATCCTTTTCGTCAATAGGGCGGAACATTTAAATTAAAATATGAACCTTTTATTAGAGTAACTGAATTTACTACTCCCTTCTCAAATATACACCATGAACTCAATCGCTATCTGAATGTAAATAATTTAATAGAGTCGTTGCAATGTATGCTTCTTTCATGAATCAGGGAATAAAGCTGCAATTAAAGATATCAAATATTTGTTGATACAAAATGTTGGTAATTATTTCGTAAGTTTTGAATGTAGACAATTGTTCAATGAGTAGGAGTGAGCTGTCGTTATGTTGAGTTGGATTTGATTCAAAAGGAATTACTTCATTAAATGATTTAACCAATTTAGAACTGAAAGGAGCATAGAGGATTGAATTTTTATCAAAATTATTAGAGTTCATTTAAGCTAAATGAAAAACATTTTACAATGATCTTGATTTCATCTGCATTTATTTATATAATTACTAGAAACACTGCTTGCTAAATAAAGTTGCCGGTAGCAGGATGACTTGGTTAGTTTAATGTTTCGATAGTTTAATATCATCTCTTTGAAGTAATATCATGATTTTTTGTCCCAGTAATAAATTTTGAAAAATTGTGACGGCCCTAGAAGAATTTATCTATTTTTTACTGCAACATTATTTATTGACTGTTATTTACAGGATGCCCTGAAATAGACTGATTGTTTTCAAAAATTTATAACAGGAAAACGGTCAAAAATAAATAAATAAATACATACATAAATAAATCAACAAATAATTCCTGCAGAAAATTCATATGGTGGCCTGCAAATTTTTTCTACCCCGTGTTGCAAATTTTAGTTCACAAATCGTTCAATAGATGGTGTTACAGACTGTAAGCATTTAAATCAAGGAAAGATTGAAAATGATATCATACTTTTTCAAAAAATGTTTCTAATGAACAAAATTGCCAAAATGTATACCGTCGGCTACAATCACATGTTGCAATCAGATAAATAATCGGTAAATTTGAATTCTTCCTTCTCGATTTATGTGTTTACTATCGAAATCGCCATGTGTTGAAAAAAAAAAAATTGAACCTTTTTTTTTTTTTTTGTGAAACACATAGACGGGGGGGGGAATAACGGCCCAGTGTATGAATTTTCTGCGGAAATTTTCTTTTCTTCATTAACCGTTTTCCTGATATATTTTTTGAAAACAGTCACTCTTTTTCAGGACACCCTGTATTTAGTAAAAGGTTGAATCATGAAAGCTGCGTAAAAAAGACGAGCAAAAATGACGTTTTGAGATTTAAAATGTGTTATAAAATACAAATACGGGATGTCCTGAAAAAAAAACTGACTGTTTTTAAAAATTTCTAACAGGAGAACGGTTAATGATAAAAAACGAATTCTTGCAGAAAATTCATGAGGTGGGCGCTAACAATTTTCCCTCAAAGTTCCACATTTTAGCTCAAAAATGTTTCAATGGATGGCGCTGCACATATTAAGCCGGTAAGTCAAAAAAGAAAACTTGAAATTCACCTATTTTACCTCCGATTGCGACTTGGGATAACAGCCGACGATTGTTTGAAAATATTGTTTCGTTCTTTTGTTCACTATTTTCGAAAAATTATGATGCAATTTTCTATATATATTTTTTTGATTTTAGGGCTTAACATCTGCAGCGCTTAACATCTACTGAAAAAAATTTCAACAAAAATTTGGATCTGTGGGGGGTGGGGGATTTAAGTACCACCACATGAATTTTCTGCAATAAGATTTTTTTTCATCATTTGCCATTTTCCAGTTATAAATTTTTAAAAACAGTCATTTTTTTTTCAGGACACCCGGTAGTTATGTCTATTAGCAAAGAAATTGCGCAATAATTATTATTGCTACTAACTTCCTTTTTTAACATGCAGCACTGAAACGTATTTTTATTATTCATTGTACTTTTTATTATGCTGCTATATAAATAAAAACAAATAAGATTAAAACATTTTTAAATAAATGAATAAAAATGACACTAAATTGAGATATCATAGTTAAAATCAGTAAAAAAATCGAAAACTCGTGTTTGTAAACTTTATTACTACTTTAAATATGGTATGGGTTACATATGATAAGCAACAGAGCTTGCATTTGAAACGATTAAGTGTATCGGTGACATTCTTGTATTTTTGAAGGAATCCAAATATTATCAGACATCTTGCAAATGGTATTAAATTCCGCTAGGTTTTCTTTTCCAATTTTCATTACGTAACCAGGAATGCAGGTAACATCACAATCGCTGTAAGAAAAGGGACAAAAAATGAATAAATTTGAATTTTGGCATCCTGAATTCAAATTATGTTTTTCGCAATCACAAGTGTGGGTGTGTATGTAGGCGTGTGTGCTTGTGTGTGGGGGTATGTGTGTTTGTGTGTAGGGGGTATATGTATGTGTGTTTGTGAAGGCATGTGTGCATGTGTGTTTGTGTCTGTGTGCAGGCATGAGTGTGTGGGTAGTTGTGTGTATGAGCGTTTGTGTGCGTGGGGACGGGGTATGTGTATGTGTGTATAGGCATATGTGATTGTGTCTGTGTGCATGCATGAATATGTGGGTAGTTGTGTGTATGTGTGTGTATGTATTTGTGTGTGTGTATGTGTAGGTTTCTGTATATATGCGTGTGTGTATGTATGTAGGTGTGTGTGGTTGTGTGTAGGTGTGTGCGTATGTGTTTGTATGTATGTGTGTGTGTGTGTGCATGTAGTCAAATGAAAGCAATAAGAAATCGTGATTGCTCAAAGAAAGATCATTTGATAGTTAAAAATTGACTTTCTTTCTTTTCTTCGTTCGTCGTTTCATGATTTTAATCGTTTTTAAGAAAGCAAAAAAAAAAAAAAAGAAAGAAAAAAGAAGAAAAAAAGGATATATTACAGATGGTTGTAACATGTTTTGGTTGTTATAGCAGCAGCTGTTGCTTAATAAATAAAGTCATAAAGAAGTTAGACCTATGTGCAGTCAAAGATCTATGTGTGAAACATTTTCATTTTCTTATAAAGCTGGTGTTTAACCTGCTTAAACAATCTCTTAAACTTGTATTTGTGTGACATTTATGATTTATGCCATTGATTTTTTGTGATACGTTTAAATTTATCTACTATTCTGTGAGGATTTTCTTTTCGATTATGCCTTCAAAAGTTGTTTTTTGCATTACAGCTAAATATTATATTTGTTCGGGGCCAATTAGGAAAGGTCACGACCTACACCGTAATGCATCTTACTGTCTTATAATTTGGGTCTCCCAAAAGTCTGTCTCTCGCTCTCTCTCTGTGCTGCAGCTTCTGCCTCAAGCTGACATCTTATTTGCAATGAATGGTTTTTTTTCTTAAAAAAACCATTCCAAAAGGTGATGTCAGTCCAAATCATCAAAATCGTATGTAAAACTCGTAAATAATGAACTTAAGCTAATACACAAATGAAAAATGCTTTATCGCTGGAACAAAGAACAGAACAAGAAATAGGAAATATAATTTAAAGCAAAAGGCAATAAAGGTGCACTAACAAAATTACCATTATTAATGGGTGTAAATTTACACGAATTCTAAAGAGTTTTGCATCATGGTTTTAAAAACTCAAATTGTTGAAAAGAACTTTGCACTATGGTTTTAGTAGCATTCAATGCGCGTGGCCTAGTTAAAAGCTCTTGCATTGAGACCTGCGTGAGATTTGCGTTCTGGGTTCGGACACGAATCGGGGCATTTTCTCTCTTATTGCAATAAAAATGTCTCGTTTGCATATTAAAATAAATAAATAATTGGTGTAATTTGGTTATTAAAAAGCATGAACTTGATAAATTGTTCAAGAATATCAGATGAAAGCTTAATGTTTGTAAGTATGCATAACTTTCTGATGTAACCTTACGTAGAAATGACTGAGACGTTATGCTATAGTTACATTATCGTAGTGTTACCTTCAACAAGTGATGTGTAACTTTACATCAGTATAGTTACTCCAGAGCAGTGGAGACAGATAACCGATTTTATGGAGAAAGGTTATACAAAATGTTTTACAGTGTACAAAGGCTCTATAAGAAAGGGACAAAAATGAGTTCAGAAAGGTTATACAAACAAAAAAATTACAAGGTTTGTAATCCAGCAAAAAAAAAAATAAAAAATGAATTTTGACATCTTGAATTCAAATTATGTTTTTCGCAATCACGAGTGTGTGTGTGTGTGTGTATGTGTGTGTGTATGTAGGCGTGTGTATTCGTGTGTGTGGAGGAGTAAGTGAGTTTAGGCGTGTGTGTGTGTGTATGTAGGCGTGTGTATTCGTGTGTGTGGAGGAGTAAGTGAGTTTAGGCGTGTGTGTTTGTGTCTGTGTGCAAGAATGAGTGTGTGGGTAGTTGTCTGTATGTAGGGGGGTATGTGTGTGTAGGCAGGTGTGTTTGTGTCTGTGTGCAGGTATGAGTGTGTGGGTAGTTGTATGTATGTGTGTGTGTAAATGTGCTTGTGTGTGTAGGTGTGTGTGTGTGTGTAGGTGTGTGTGTGTGTGTGTAGGTGTGTGTGTGTGTGTGTAGGTGCGTGTATGTATGCGCGTGTGTGTAGGATGTAGACGCAACCTTCGAGACGCTTTTCGCTAGAGGAGCAGCATCGTAAGCCGGTCGACGGTGGTGCTGCAGAGAAATGGGGGGGGGGGGAATAAAATCATAGGACATCAAAACAGTCAAGTGAAAACAATAAGCAATTGTAATAGCTCAAAAAAACCCCCCGCAAAGCACAGATTTAAAACAGAATGTATGACGCAGCTTCTATGTATAAAGCTTACAGAACGATACTTATTATATAATTTTTCCAATGCTGAAATTGTTTGTTTGCCCATCTTAGAAAACTTCGGATTGTGGATATAGTACAGTAAAATTAGGCCAAAAAATGGCCAAACCCAAACATCCAAAAAAAAAAAAGTGAAACCTGTTGCAAATTACTTCTTACCCTTCCAGAAAGAAGGGGTAAAAAGTCCCAGCACTTTGCGCGTCGGGTTTTGGGGGGAATGGGGGGGGAGACGAAATAATCCTCTATTTAAATAAAAATAATTTCTATTACTTAAAAAAAATTCTGAAACCTCGCAGAAACCACTCTATAATAGTAAAAGAATAAACTCTCAAATAAAAAAATTCTAATTAACAGGGGTGTACAGGCTGGGGGGGAATGGGGGGGGTGTCCATGGAGCAGCTTTGCGTCATTGGAATTTTTAAGGCAGTTTTTTCAAGGGGTAATTCTTTCTTTATTGAGGACTTTTATTCTTGATGGGTACTCCGTCACACTTAAGGGGTGCGCCATCGCTTTGAGGGGGGGGGGACCCTGAATTTACATTCCAAAATCACAGTGAGTGCACATTTGCAGTGAAGTTCACGAAAAAATTTCCCTGACTTAAACTTTTCCGAAGTACAAAATGCCTCACAATGATATGGTAATGTCAGAATGATAATTCTAAAAGATCTGAGCGAGCTCAGTAACCAAATTTTTTGTGACTGGAGTTATTAAACTGTTTAGAGCGGTGGAAAAAAAAATTCCTGTGCAGCATAAAAAAAGTCCAAATTGACCAAAGTTTCCCTACTTCTTCTTGATTAACTTACTTCAACTTTTCCACAATCTTTTGCCATCACCGTAAGGGTGGGACAAACCGGAATTGCCAATAGTGAGACGGGCAATTCTGCACCCTCTAAGTCGGTGGGGGTTCTCATTTGCAAACACCAAGCTACCTCTCTTTTACGCAGCTGGTTATGTGAATTATGCTAAATATGCGGACATATACTTGCAACTCTATCTGAAACTTTTGAGTACATTATGCGATAAAAAAAATTTGATCACATCAAACATCAGCTATCCATCGATCTAACGCAGTGACAAATTCAGGTGGTCTAGAACCTGTAGTGATTCAACGATAGAACAAGTCTTGATGAGAGCAATGAGCAATACATCAATAGAATGCTAAATATTTACACCTTTTTGTCTCTCAGTTTGGAAATCACAATCCGTTTCTAAAGCCCCAGAAATTTCTTCCCTCTCAAGTTGGTATGGGTATTGCTCGCTGCTGATATGGTGAGTTGCGATGAGACCTTTAACGTTCGGGTAGTAACATCAAATCATATTGAAGGCAAACAATTTTGTGGCATTTCTTTGTAAAGGAGGTAAGCAGTTATGTCTTTAGCTTCTGTTACGAGAGTAGTTACTATCTGTAAAGATGTGTAAGCCCAAACCATCTTTTACACCGAATGGTATGAACAGTAAAGATGGAATAACAAATTGCTAAAAACTTCTGGTACGAGTTATGCGCTGATCCTTTATCAGTATTCGATAATTCTGGTTTCAGAAGGAAAGAAATCCTGTATCGTTAAAGTACTATTATCTGAAGCAAAAGGTTCATCCAAAATCACAGAACGAACAGCTGGTGTCATATATGAGGCAGTGAGAAGCAAAGGGATGTAAGTGGACATTTTCAAGTTTTGAATAAAACGCGTTTAAAGATAAGATCCTAGGTAGACTTTCATTGATTTTTTTTCTAAATCATGCTGTATAGAAGCAACTATCAGGTCTACTAGGACCATTTCTTGCCCCAAGATATAGGAGAGGTTCACCAACCATTTGTACTGGTTATCTCCAAATTTTTAATTTTGCCCTTTGCTTCTCACTGCCTCATATGTAATAGAAGGAAGATACCCGCTTGAACATATTTTTGGTAATGATTTGTAAGTTTCAAGGAAATATGCCAGCAATGCAGCGTGTAGGTCACTTGTAAGTATGGGAAAGCTAGTGTCATTTTTGATGGGTGTAAAGAAAGCACCACAGAAATATAAATGAAGTCCTATTACAACAGCCAAGCCTTCTGCTCTAGAAGACTTTCTGCGTCTCAAATCTTGTGCTTGCTCTGAGGGGTTCATTGGATATAGTGAATGTTTGAAAAGTCTGAAAGTAGACTGAAGTGCTCAATTACATGCACAAACTGTTTTAGATATAGCTGCAACAATAACGATTTTGCTGAGGATCTAGATTCCAAAAAACATCTTGATAACGAAGACTTTTTGTTACAAGCTTAGGAGAAATCACTTGAAAGCAAAAAACAGTTCACCGTTATTTTTCTGGCCATTTAATCAAATGTGCACCATCAGAGGGGGGGGGAGGATAATATTTTAGTACATAATTTCGTTTTGGGACGTGAGCTACTGTTCTTATGGGGTGGACAGTCCTGATTTATGCATTTTAGATTTGCATGAAATAATACTTCTACTTGAAATAAAAGGTGGGGGGGGAGGATTCATTTTATTTGGCAGAGGGGGGGGGGGTGTTGTAGCTTTGAGAGGAGGTGCACCATCGCTCTTGGAAAATGGACACACTTGATTTCTAACAATTTTCTTAGCATAAAATAATGTTTCCATATGAAATGTATGGAGGGGGGGGGGGGGGGGGGGTTCGGGGTTACTGCTTCGCTTTACGGGGATAGGGGGGCTCTGTAGCATTTGTGGGTTTTGTTATCCCTCTTGGAGGTCAAACACCTTTAATTTTATGCTTTTAAATTTAGTATAACATAATATTCTCACTTTAAATTTATTCTAAAAATTCTGAAAAAATACCCAAAACTGCAATTTTTAGATGCCCCCCCATTCCAAAACCCGACACACAATGGGGTGGGACTTTTTACCTGTTCTTATTGGGAGGGTAATAAACAATTTGCACCAGGTTTAGCTTTTTTTTTTTGGATGTTTGGGTCCGACCCCTATTTTTACTGTACTAATAGTCTTGTCTGACCCCTGTGCCGCAGGGTGCACCGATGGATGCCGATCACCTCAACGTCTGCTCTGCTCTATCACAGACCTGTATTTTCACTCGTTACTGGGAGGCAAGGGACTTGTTGAACAATTTGAACACTTGATTTTTATTATGTTCTTGTGTTTGCTAGTTTTGTATTGTGTTCCATGTTTCTTTTCTTTTATTGTTTGCTTTTATTTTCCCCCTGTTTTGGTATCTGTATGACATAAGGATAATGTCTGTACCGCCTGCTGCATTGGAAATAAAAATAATGAAAATTGTAGTTATGCCAGGTGTTTAAGCTGTGACTGTTAGCTTTGCCCATGAATTAGAATCATTTTATGTTTTACTGATAAAGTACTGTTGAGACAATGAGTACCAAATGGATGTATGTATGAAATTTGAACTTTGTCGATAATCAGTACAAAATATAGGGATCCTTTGCAATAAGGCCAGAGATAGTATTTGTAAGCCTTGTAGGTGCTGATATACAGCTCCGTTTTGAAAAAAAATCAATTAAAGTCTACCTCAAAACTTTAAACCACCCACAGAGATATTCTTGCTTATCGCTGGCTCAATGCATGCTCTTTTAATTGTTAGTAAGTTTTTATTAAGAAACTTGCATTACTGCAGTTATATTCAAGCATAAAAGCTACCTGCGTCATTTTTTACGAGGAATAAGGTCAAACGAAATAAGATACTAAAGGTTTTATTCAATTTAAGATCATGTTTCTTAAATTATTATCAGGTTTGAAATTAACAATTTTTTTTGTTTCTATGTGGAATGACACTGCTCCTTAAAACAAATTAATATTTAATGACTTTGTTTTTTAAATGCAAAGCAAGCAGTATTTTTTAAGTTAAAAATTTGAATAATACATTGGCCATAAAAGCTATAATTACTTGAATCAACCAATTGCACAAAAGGTTGTGACACTAAGTACAAAAATGCCAACACCTGTCCTAGTAACATGCCTTTACGTTACTGATGAATGAACTGATTATGTATATACCACTTAATAAATAGAACTGAAAAGTGTTTTAGAAAACACAAATCCGTAAAATATAATATCTTTTCTACTGAAGTCTGACAATTTAAGCATTACATAATTTGCCATGGACCAAAGGCGAGTGTACGAAACTCATTTGCGTCCGCATATTTCATTAAAGTACTAATGCTTTTATGGGGAACAAAAACAACAGAAATTGCACACAACGACATTTTTTTTTTTAAATGTGAAGTTCTTACACTAATTCCGGCCATTTCCAGCATTTAATCTCTGCATTTTTCATTGGCTTCACACTGCATGTCTCGCTTACCATTCTCTTAAACAATCGGTTTGTTAAGTGTCCTATGAAGAGAATAAAAAAAAAAAAAAAAAAAAAAAAAAAAAAAAAACGAACGGTCATGTTTGCAGTAAAAATAAGTAGGGTAGACCGGGGCACGTTTACGCAGTGCTCTTTTTCGAAAACGTGTTACAACTGGAGAGCCAACAGTCATACCAAATTGATGCCGCTCCCTAGAAAAAATTTTTATACGTTTTTGAGCATCAGTGTAGCTTTCGTTTAGCATACGGATAGGAAAACCTGTTTTCTTCTACCAAGTTGAGTAAATTTTGTGTTGAACGTTTTGAAGCATATTTTGATTAAATAATGCTTTGCTAAAAACAAATAAACACATAAAAAATAGCAGAATTTTACCCTTTCTTGAGAATTATATTTGTAGAGACAGCAATGTTGCTATTTTTTTGCACGGTAAAAATAAATCAAAACTTGCCGATGGGGCACGTTTATGCATTTTCATCGGGGCACATTTACGCACGTTCTTACAGTGTCTTACTACTCTGTCTTATTTCTAAGTGGGCCTCTGATGCTTTTTTCGCTCTATACTGTTTTAAAACTTTAGTTTTTTTTCAGTTTTTTTTTATTTTAAAAATAACCATTCATTTTAAATTAAGTAAGATATTCGTATCTTATAGCTTGCAATCATAGAGTGATGTTTTCATGCTTGTTCAGCTTTAACTTTATACACCATTCAGCCTTTGATACATTTTCTTTATTTTAAAGATGGTAAAACATTATGTTTAAACAGATCCACCTTAGATGTCAAAATATTGAAAAGGCTTATCAATAATGCAAGTATTTTTCCCAGAAACCTTTCCACATTATCACATACGGATTACCCCAACTGAGACTAATTGAAAGAGTAGTTCCAAAGCTTAAGAACCAGGAAAGGAAGAAAAGAGGATGCACACAATCCTAACTGATACTTCGATTAAAGAAGCCTTCAGACAAGAACAGTTAGAAGCTACAAAAAAAAATGAACAAAATGGGCTAACCAAAACAAAAAGGAGAAATTACTTTAAAATTTTTAAGTCTCTATTGAAGCAGAAATAAAATATGTCAAAGAAAAAAGTATGAAACCGAAACCTGTGACAGGGAAAAGTTAGTACTCTCTGTAAAAAGTAAATTAGTGAACGATTCTGTTAACGAAGTAGATAACTGAGCTTGCATTTATTGTTTGAAAGCACACAACGAATCGAAAAAGAACAAGACAGGGTTTCATGTCTTAGATGTCAAAACCCAGTTCCATGACAAGTATGCGAAAAGAAATACTTAATTTTTGTTAGTAAAATCTAACAGTGATGAAGGAGATGACTAAACAGTTTCTGTTTTTAATTAGCAATAAGTTCAGTGATTTTAGTTTAGTCTATAAAATAATCTTTAATTATTTGTGATTTTCTCATTTTCAAAGTTTTTTAAGAGAAATAAAATAGTTAAAGTTCGTTAAATATCTGTTTCACTTACTATTTGGTATCATTTGTAATGTGCGTGAACGTGCCCCACTCGATAGTAAACTTGCCCCGTGCTTGGAGCAAGTTTACGGAACCGACTTGGACTCAAAAAAAAAAAAAAAAAAAATCTTTTTTTACGGTTAAAAACACAAGATGAGCAACAACTGAATATACAAATTTTGCCTTCATTAATTGCTTCATAAAACCACTATTTTCAAATATAAAAATTAGAAAATTCATTGAAAAAAATCCTCGTAGATGTGCCCCGGTCTACCCTAATAGTAAAATAATTTAAGGACATCATGAGTTACTTATAACCAAGAGCAATACAAAATATAGGGTCTGGTGGGGGAAAGTGGTCAATTGGGTAAAGTGGTCATAATTCAAATAAATGGCTATAGCTTGGAAATTAATGTTCGAATAAATGTGAAAATTTTATTTCAGGGTAGTGCATTTATAAACTATATTTTGAATACAAAATTTTACAACTGGCAAAATTTTATTTGGTAAAAAAAAATATTTTGTGTAAATATGAAAATTCTTAAAATCTAAACACCTTTTCTTAACTTCCTTGGGAAATTTTGTTTGTTAGAATTATGAACAGATTGACTGTACAGGAAGCTTCCTACATGTCTCAAGAACTCTTACTCATTAGCAGTTAGCTGAATCTGTTTTTAATAATTTGTTAGAACAATTTAAGTAAGATGGGGTAAAGTGGTCATAATATTAGGCTTAACGAATATTGTTCTTCTAAAGTCACTAAATCTTTAAGTATAAGGCAGATATAAATTAAATATTAACTTCACTTAATATGTATTGTTTTTACAATAAACAGAATTAAATATACGAGTATATGCATATGTATACGCATATACTCGTCCCTGCTCGTAAATATATACGTATTCACATAAATGCACCAATAAACACGTATTTGGGTACATGCAAGTATTTTTTATCTATACAGATATACATTCGACTATACACGTATATTCCCGCTTATATGTTCGTATATATACGAACAATTATATACTCAGGGAGACACGTATATACGCGTACGTACTCGAGTAAACACTTGCATACAAGCATATGATATACATGTATACAGGGTGAGTCTAAACTCTTGATCAAATTATTAAAAGGTTTTAGACGGGAGGATAAGAAGTGAGAATCATAAGAAACATCCAGATTCAAACTCAAGGCTGACGCGCTACATGCACGCAAAGCCAGAAACTGATGGATGCAAAACATGTCACAAATTTATTACACAAAGACAATATTACACAACATTTTAGGTTTTAAGAAAATTTTTAAGTTATTGATGAAATTTGCGGCCGGCAGCTGTAATACATGCATCGCAATCACTCTGTTGCAATTACGAGACTTTTGAAAAACTTTCATCAGTCGCTGCACCTTCGTTGCGATGCGTGTATTAGAATTACTACAGGCTGTAACTTTTAACAACTGCTCTAAATATGTCTTAAAAACTAAAATGTCGATTAAAATCATCTTTGTGTAACAAATTTGTGACCTGTTTTGCTAACGTCAGTTTCTGACCTTTTGTGCATGTAGCGCGTCAGCGACCATAAGTTCCTTATGATTCTTTGCTTCTTATCCTCCCCTTTCACACCACTTAGATTTTGCAAAAAATCTTGGATTCATTCTGTAAGCATACATGTATATTAGCGGATATACTCGTGGATATACGTGGATACATGTACTGGTGTATACACGTAAATGCACGTATATACGTCTAACAGGTATATAATCGTGTTTACACGTAAACATACGAATATACTCGTGTTTTCCTATATATTTTCGTGAGTAGACATGTATAAACACGCACTGGATATATCCACGAATTAACTCGTGTATACTCGTATAAGTATGTATGTACACTTATATATGCGTATATACGTCGACTGTACACGTATTAACTCAGGTATGCACGCATATACTCGAGATACAAGCGCAAAACACGCATATGATATTCTTTTCTACGCTTTACTCGCATATACACGTGATACGTATATACTCGTGTAGACACGTATACACTCCTATAGGTAATCACGTATACATGCGTGAATATATACGTGTATACACTCGTGTATACACGTATCTACTTGAGTAGGCATGTGCATGCATCTGATGTATACATGTATCTATTCATCTATGAACATGTTTACTCATGTCTACACGACACGTATAGAAGACTCGTGTAAACCCGTATATACTCGTACATATACTTGTAACTATGAAAATAACCGAAATATACAAAAATTAGGGTTATTTGTAACGGTTTTGCAGTTTTTTAAAATTATGACCACTTTACCCCATGCTATGACCACTTTACCCCATGCTATGACCACTTTCCCCCATCCCATGGGGTAAAGTGGTCATAAATACAAAGGGAAATGAATGTGTTATAAAACTACTTAAATTCAATATTTTTTTCCTGAAATGCAATGTACCGTGTTCTTTAATGATGCAATGTAAAATAACAACAAAAAAAGTTGAAGTGGTTAAAGAATTTATTGTTTTTATTATCCACTTAAGTTGAAAACCTACGATTTTATGACCACTTTACCCCACCAGACCCTAGGATTTACTTATTTATATGAAGCTGATTGAAATGTTTTTCAATTTAAAATAACAGCTAAAGCATAACTGAAGAGTACGGTATGTCATGCGTTAATAAAAAAAATATTTTTTTAAATATGACTTGCGTAATGTGGATACAATAAACTTGCATCCGAGAAACTCATTTCTAGTATTATTATTTAAAAAGATTAAGTTTTACCTACCGGGAAACAAGCTTCAAAGTTTGAAAAAGAGGTAAAAAATGGTTGATTTCCAAAAGCTTTTATGAAAATACGGCTGTTTAAAATTCTTATAATGGTACCATCCAAATGCTTCCTTCCAAAACTTTTTTCACATCTCTTTATGATTAATGACAGTCCTTTAGTTTTTGGTTCGCGAATAAACCGTACATTTTCGTGAAATGAACCAAAAATCGATTTTTTAAATCATTTTTTTGCGCATTGCAATATTTTTCCTTTTATAATCCAGTAACACTTTCAGCAATAAATGAGCACTATGCATCATGATGGTGGTGCTCCACTCTGCTGTTCCTATCCACCCAACCAAGTAGGATAATCATTACAGTACATTAACACTTACTTTAAGATTTGAAAAGAATTTCAATGTTTGAACCGGTTTGAAGTTGGACTACTCATTTTTTGCATTATGATCGTAAGTATAAATTCTCCTGATCAATCTATTGCTTGCGTTCTTCCTGGTTTGTGGCCTCATATGCCTTCCTCTAACTCAACTCCCTTACATTCTGACTGTAATAATACAAATGCAAATACA
>NC_072736.1:48852962-48977962 GCF_026930045.1 Uloborus diversus
ACAAATACAAAAGTGACAACCAGCAACAGGCTCTGGGACCAGCTAGACTGTTCCTAGTCAATTTACAATCCCCAGTGAAGATCAATGGCCCTCTTAAAACTATCTACTCCCTTGCTCATTACCACCTCTTCTGGTAAACTGTTCCAAGGTTCCACTACCCTGCTACCACTGCTATACTAGTAACTTGTACGTTAAAGTAGCTTTAAATAAGTGAAAAGGTCTATGCTTCACGGAATTTTTTAGTAAAAATGCTAAATGAAGCAAAGCAAACATCCAAGAACACTTTATAAAGTTTTGTTGATGACAAAGGGCAAAAATACAATAACATATTTGCGCCAAAGGCTCTCGAAAAATCTTCTAATCTTAAGGAAATACAGCAAATTCATCTGCAAAATCATTCATAGAAAAGTATGTTGTACCTTGTCAATAGAATTGCCTTTCTAATTAATGTTGAGACAATTTTCACGATGTAAAGCTGGCAGTTAGAGATGTTCTAACTGTACATAATTTAAACCAGGAGTAACAGTCAAGAGTTTTACAGCTATCCAGCTTATATAATCAATCAAAATTGCTATAATGCTGTCCTCACGCTATATGTAAAGTCTTCCCGTATTCAAAAGGATGCATTTTTACATTTTTTTGTTTTTCATACTTACCATCAGAAGAAAAACGCAGTTTAATAGGCAAAAATGCGGACAAAATTGCGTTCATCAAAGGACCTACTGGATCACCCAGATCAGAAGAGGAATCTTGAAAGAAAGATAAGACACAAGCATTAAGATATTTTTTAATACATGCTTTACTATACTTTCAAACGAAATCATGATTGCAATACTAAAAACAGAATCCTGATTATAAGATCATGATATATAGTTTGTGACAGGGAATCTTCATATATATACAGGGTGTTCTGTTTTAGCCTGCAAAACCTATATTTTCGCTATCTAGGTCTTGCTTTCGCAATACTAGATACATACTTCCAATTGCAAAAATATTCAAAATCAGACGCAGAGTTAAGCTATTGAAAATTTGAAGTAAAAACAAAAACGAGTGAAAAAAAATAACTTTTTATACGGGCTCCAGGTCCCCTGACTCATGTTTAGGGAAATAATCTCCAATGAAAATCAATTCCAGCACAAAAAGTTTGAAATTAGTACGATCACCATTATTACGATATTCACCAAGATATGAAACGCAGCGTTTTGTGACTTACACCCCTTTACACTCGCCGTCAATTACACCTGTTGGGGGAAAATATACAAGTTAACAAGTGTTTAAAATTATATGTGTGCAGAGTGTGGGTTTTCAAATTGTTCGAGGTTTTTCAGTGTGTTTTTGCGTATCACGGTACAACGTTAGCATGCATTTTTGAATACCGATAAAACATATAAATAACTTGTTTTCTTTTTACTTTGACAACCTATCATTCTGCTAAAAGGGCTCTAAATTTCAATCGTATCTTCTGTATGGTCCTTTAAAACTTTAATATGGAATATCTCCTTGTGTTTTATTCGCACAAATGTCAAGTTTTTTGTGTCAGTAATAGTTTTCAATGAAGATTATTTCTCTAAGTATAAATTAGGGGATCTAGGGTCCGTACAAAATGTTATTATTTTTAGTTTTTGACTCTCTTTTATTTTTGCTTCATACTTTCAATATCTTAACTCTTTATCTATTTTTGAACATTTTTGCAAGTTGATGTATTCATCTAGGACTAACGGTTGCGAAAAAAAAGGGTATTGCAGATTAAAATGGTTTACCCTGTATAATAGCCAATGCTCGAATAACGCTCCTAACGTCATCAACAATGATACTCGCGCCATTGTATGATAATTTGATCATATGTTTTGGTAATGTTTAAAATGCAGGGAATGGCTTAGTTGTGACAAGGCTGAACTGGATACGGTAATTCAACTGTTTTACTGTTAAGACTCATTTTAGGGGGATGAAGAAACTAAAAAGTGGTCAACAATGAACGCTATCTACTAGAGTTTAGGTTCATTCACTGAAGTTAGGGCTGAAATTTAATTTCTCAAAATATCATCCAACACTTCGCTCAAATGTAGAAACAATTTTCACCCGTCATATCTTGACTAGCGATTTTCTAGTGAAATAATAAAATAATAAAAACGTTAGTGAAAAAAAATACAGCAGATACTAATGAAAGTTTGTGCACAAAAATTTTGAGCCTCAGCAAACTAACGGTTTTCTGACCCTAGATATTCTGGAGTTATCCGCCAAGTGAAGTCCGATTGTAAGAATTAGAGTTTCTCTAGATATTTGGCTAAACTGATACATAAAATGTTTCTAAAATTTAATGTTGACATCGTAGGCCGCAGCTTAAATTTTTGGGAAGGCAGAAATTCTCAATTTTCAGAACATAACTTCAAATTTCGCTGAACGATAAAACAAGGGTATGCAAACATGCGTTCATACGAAAAATGACATTCCGGCATTTAAAAATTGCAATTATGTAACCAAATTTGTCGAATCGCCAGAAAAGACTGGCTGAAAAAAAAATAACTGGAAGGTGTAACAGTGATCTCCCATCGACCTCCTCTGCCTTTATTCCATCGGCTTAGGTTTATAAGTTACACAATAAATTTTCGCAAACGATGGACAAATAGTTGGGAACTTGCTTCGTCAATTACTGGTTTTATTTTGTATCTAAGCAAAATTTTGAATATTTTTAAGTTAACGTGAAACATTGAATCCGAAAAAGTGGTATTTAAACTGTATGGATCCTAAATTTAAAACATTGACGTTTTCAAAGTTATAAATCTTGCGTGATTAAGGCAACGAGGTTGTCACATGAGGCAGTGAGAAGCAAAGGATGTAAGTGGCAAAATTAAAAATTTGGAGATTACCAGTACACATGGTAGGTGAACCTCTCCTCTGTCTTGGGGCAAGAGATGCGATCATTAGCCCTGGTAGTTACTGCTATACAGCATGATTTAGAAAAAAAGTTCAATGAAAGTCTACTTAGGATGTTATCTTTAAACGCATTGTACTCAAAACTTGAAGATGTCCACTTACATCCCTTTGCTTCTAACTGCCACACATATGCCTGGACCTTAACATCTTAAAATATATTTGTACGGACGCGCATCGCTTTTCAACAGCTAATGCCCACTTTCGGACTTAAGCATGAACCCGTAATTTCAGTTAGCAACTGCTTTTAGTATTTGATTGAATAAAATAAGTTTTTAAGGATACTAAATTGAATGTTCTTGAAATACTATTGATTCAGTCATGCCACTTGTTATTGTAAAATAAAATGCTGTGAAGGAATGTCACGATATTTTTCAGAACTGTTAAAATTTAGGCCCCATGTTCTGTTGATCAACATGAAAATTTTGATATGACAATTTATTTGAAATAAAAAAGAGGGAGTTTTGCTCCACTGAATGGATTTGTATGCCTTTTGAATGTAAAGTGATCTTACTGATTAGTTTGTACGATAAAAAAGTGCAGTTTTCTTTCCCACAAGTTTCATATAAGTCTGCCTTTTCTCCGCATTTCAGTAAACTTTTCACTTTTCTGAAAAAAAAAAAGAGGCAAATTACTACTTTTATTTTCGAAATTGCACTATATTATGTGTATGCTAAACAAAAAGTTAAATATTCCAGCAATACAGAACTAATCATTAACCCACCTTGTAGCAGCAAAACTGTACGAACCCAATGTTAAATTAAAATTGCATTCTCGCTGTTCACTTGGAATATTAACTAAGACGCATTTTAGATAGAAATAAAATTCCAATTAGAGAAAGTTGTCCCCACATGCCATTGATAGAAACGCAAGTAGTAATAAAGAAATATGTTCTAATAATTTTTTTACACAAGTACGTAATCCTGATATAGTAGTCTCGATTTATTTTTTATGTAAAATTGTATTATTTATTTATTTATTTATTTTTGAAGTTGCACTTACTTTGACGCAATAAACCAAAACTTTTATGTGAAGCGGAAGTAATAGCATGGAAAACATGTTATTACTTTGAAGCATATGGGGAGACAGCTACGGATTTCTCGCCAAATTTGGCTTTGGAAGTGAGATGAAAAATGTTACGTTATAGGTATTTTGAGAATTTAGGAGAATTTTACTTGGCGATATTTTTGTTAACACTTTGTACAACTTTCTCTCTATATCTGCTTCCAGCAAACTAGGAGATACCTTTGTATCGTAATCTAGTTTATATCGTGATTGATAACTTTAGATTTCACGGAGCCAAAAAAAAAAAAAAAAAAAAAAAGAAGAAGAAAAAGAAAATAATAACAATCGTGAAGAAGGTATCTAGTTGATTCTCCATGTCTACAAAATTTTATTCCCTGAGTTATAGGTGTAGTTTAAGAGTCATTACTTGTACTTATTACTCAAAAATTTTAAAATAACTCAAAATTTATACTTTCAAAAATCGGTGGACGAAATGTGGCTACTTTACTCTATACGTTTCAAATAGTCTATCATCTTTTGTGCAGCTCCCTGTCAGCCAGAAAACAGGTCGAAAACTCCTGGAAATTTGTTGATTCTCTATGTCTACAAAATTTTATTTCCTGAGTTATAGGTGCAGCTTAAAAGTCATTATTTGTACTTATTATGCAAAAATTTTAAATTAACTCAAAATTTATACTTTCAACATTCGGAGGACGAAATGTGGCTACTTTACCCTCTACGCTTCAAATAGTCTATCATCTTTTGTGCAGCCCCCTGTAAGGTAGGAAATATATTTGTTTGAAAATAGGTGATATCGGGGGTACGTCTCAACAGTCAGACATTCAAATGAGTTATTTTTAAACTACTTTTTCGATTTGCCGGAATTTTGTCCCGTTCCTTCACTTATAAAATGTGAAGATTTTTTTTTCACCCACCTTTAAGTATTTTCTTTTTACGCAAATACACGTGAAATTTTTCTTGACATTTTTTTAAAATAAAATTTAATTAATATTCTAAATGAACTTGACAACATCCAACGCATTTCCTCTCGGAAATTAAGTTACAAACTTTGACTAAAATTTTAAGTTGTAAAAATGGTTTCCTAAATACATCATCTGTTTTAAACAAATGAATGCCTGCTGTGTGTGTGTGTGACTGCTTTAATATTATTCACATCTATGACTGTTACGTACTTACGTTTGAACTCCCAATGGGTCATCAAACGGCTCGCTTTCATTGTGACACGTACAACGAAGTTCAACCCAATCGCATGTTTTCCCCTTCGCACTATTATTACAGCCAACAAGTTTCCAACACAGCACTAAAACTAAGAAGTAATCTGAAAAAAAAAAAAAGTTAAATAATTTTTACGTTATAAGCTATGCATGGAAGCAAAAAGTATGCTTTTCGTTTTCAAAATAAATACATAACTTGACAAATTTGCACCTTAAATATTGAAAAGTAAAATTTTATTATTGTTGGAATTATTACGTCAGTAAAAAGTTAATACAATTGTTTTAAACTTCATAATTAATTTTTTTTTTAAAAAACGTATACGTTAATGACCTCTTGTTGAAACACGGTAAAAAGACGAAATTTGATTTAATTATTGGCATCACAACTGGGGCATAAACACTCCAAGTGGTTCCACGTGGGAACTAGCAACTTTTATTTGTGTGGTAAATTTGCGATGAAGATAGATTTAACGTGCACCAGCCACCATTATCATAAGCATCTGGTTTTTGTTCAAGTTCAAGATTAGAACACGAAACCGTGATACTGCGTTCATACCGGAACCAACTTGGCTGCAGTGGTTTAGTAAAAATAGGCTAATATAACACCAAACAGTTATTGTATAACTTCATACACGATTCCGTTGTGGCTACTACCGGCCGCTATTGAAAGCCTGAATCTTGAAGACAACGGGTAACTCGTAAATACCAATATTGCCACTATGGATCGCCAGTGTCTGCAACACCTGTTTCCATCCTCGCAGGCTGCGGCAAAAGTTGTTTGTGCGCATGCGCATTTTGGATGCGTGTCCGTTTGCAAGTTTGTGTTGGTTTCTCATGGAACTGGTTATTAGTCATTACGCATTTATAGTTGAAGCTGATCTGGCAGCATTTGGTAGACTATGTAGATCCTAATTGCAGCATTGCAACTCTACCAGTTTGTGTTTGACCCCAACTGTAGTTATCACTACAATTAAGACTTTAACTAGGGTAATAGTAAAAACAAAAGGGTGGAAAAACATCATTTGATATTCCACACGGAGTTAGTTGAGCATCCCCTTAGATTTTGGAAAAGATTTTATTATGCATTTGCGTTTGTATTTTGTTATTCTCAGTAAAATGCATAGAAATCGTACCTCTTCCTCTTCGTAAACATCTAAAATTGCATAGGTGAGGCAGTTCGATATATATTAACTATTTCAAGGTACCTTGGTTGGGTGTCGTGTGGAATAACAAACTTTTTCAAAAGAAAGAACACGCTTTCTCTCGGGGACGCTGTAGTTAAGGTACGTATTTTTAACCTCAGTATCACCTTAACTTATTTCCTTAGCGGTATAAATTCAACTAAACTCAAAAAACTTCCCATTTTCATAAAGCGACAGAGAAGAAACATACACTTTCAAAATCACAAAGAAACTAGAGCTGAATGCATCGAGAAATTTAGAAATTTAAGCAACCGTTCTTTAATCTTTAAGGGGGAAAATCTTGTTTGATTTGTTTTATTTTAAATATTTGTCTTGGAAGGGGGGACAAAGAGCTCTCCCTTGTCCTCCGCTGGATCTATCTTTGGACGTGATTATTTGACAACATAAATTCAAACTACAATTCCCACGAACCAAGAATTTAAGTAATTTTTTAAGCATGAGTTTACACTTTTTGCTTCATTCATGCTTGCTCACTTTTGCACACTTGCACATTTTTTACTTCAATGTCATTCATTGTAAAATAAATCAGGAAAAAATAATAATAAATTTCAATCCAGAAATTAGTCAAGAAGGTTAGAACACGTACGTTGGAAAATGCTTAGTAAAACGTAATTCAACAAAACTTACTCAAAATCATCCTCATTCTGAACCAAAATATTTTTCTTTTTCATTAAACATTAACGAGTTTAAAAATAAGTAACTCTTGATTTCTGATGCGCACTCTGAGGAATGACGCACAATTATTGTCAGAAATTGTGTGGCGTGTCAGGGTTGCCAACACTGGTACGAAATGTCTCTTTGTTAGAATTAATAAATGTAATTAGGAACGCGAACAATTGGTGTTTTTGTTTGAAACTTCAGTCGATGTTGGTGAAAGTACGTATCATTTGGTGCTATCCGTACTATTTAAATCACATTTTGATTTCTGAAATTCAATAAATAAACTTGGGGAGAGAAAAAGAATCTTGGTTGTTAAAAAAAAAAGATAGACTGTATTTTTAAAATGATATTCACGATTCTTTATTTTTAATATATATATATATATATATATATATATATATATATATATATATATATATATATATATATATATATATATATATATATATATATATATATATATATATATATATATAGGGTGATTCTGAATTCATCATCAATATTTGGTGGGGAGGTAGGGAATAGGAAAAGAACACTATTTCACATAGGAAAGCATGGGCGCAGACGTCATGTAGTAGTGCAATATGAATCCGGTTAAATGATGGAAAGAAAACATAACAAGAAAGTGGTAAGAGAAAAAACATTTATTTGTGCATCTTTTGTACAGACTTACAAGAGGTGCTCGAAATTCTGACCATTTGCTAGATTACATGCCTCACAACGACGTTGCATGGACAACCGAACTTTCTGGAATATGCCTGGCGTTTCCCGGATGTATGCGGCGGCAACCGATATGCGTGCTACAAGGTCCATATCACTGGCAACAGGGGTCTCGTACACCATGGTTTTCATGGCACCCCATACAAAGAAGTCTATTGGAGATAAATCCGGTGACCGTGGTGGCCAACAAACCGGTCCACCGCGACCAATCCATTGAGCTCCAAATTTTCTGGTCAGGTAACAACGCACATCATTTGCGAAATGTGCTGGAGCGCCGTCATGCTGGAACCACATTCGCCGGAGAATAACAGCAGGAACCTCGTTCATAAGACCCGGTAACACAGTCTGAAGAAATATGAGGTAGTTTGCGCAATCTAAACGGGATGGTAGTAAATACGGTCCCAGCAAACAGTCGCCGACGATCCCAGTCCACACATTGACGGCAAAGCGTTGTTGCGCAGCTCGAACTCTCGTACCGTGTGGATTCTGATTAGCCCACACATGCGAATTGTGTGTGTTGAAGACACCTTCACGAGTGAAGGACGCTTCATCTGTGAAAAGAACATACGTTGGGAAATTGGGATCAACGGCTGTTCTCTGCATGAACCACTGACAAAAAGTAACACGCTTGGGATAGTCCTCTGCTTCCAGTAACTGCACTGTGTGCAAATGAAAAGGATGTAAGCGTTCCTCGTGTAGTATCCGCCACACTTACGATTGTGAAACTCCAAACTGGCGAGCAATACCTCGTGTGCTAGAACTTGGCTGTTCTTCGATAGACTGTAGGACAGCTTCCTCGACTGAAACTGTCCGTGTTGATCGGCTCCTGCCTCGATCAACATTAATACCAGCAAATGATCCAGTTTCGCACAGTTGTCGATGCACACGTGAAAACATTTGATGCTGTGGCACGCGCCGGTTGGGGTAGGGCTCTGCATACATTTGCCTAGCTCTAAGACAGCTTTCTCCTGCGGCACCGTAAGTTAGATGCATATCTGCAAGTTCTTGAAACGTGTACCGGTTCATGTTACTTCTGCGAAGTCACCTTGTCGAATGACGACTGGCTGCACACGGCAGACAGCTATGCGCGTTCATGGGAGATGCGGACACACACCGCCCTCTACACCGTCATGCGTTCGTTTGTGCCCATGCTTTCCTATGTGAAATAGTGTTCTTTTCCTATTCCCTACCTCCCCACCAAATATTGATGATGAATTCAGAATCACCCTGTATATATATATATATATATATATATATATATATATCAGTGGCGGCTCGTGCCTTGAAAAAATGAGGGGGCCAGATCATGGGTGTGCTCGCAACCCACCCTCCAATTCATATATTTATTCATATATTTTTTTTTAATTTAAACTTTTTTAAATGAACTTAAATTTATTTTAAACACAGAAAAAGCTACAAAATAGACAACGAAAATTATTAATCTCATGTTTATATCCAGTACCCTTTCCGGCGCTGCAGTACGCCTCCCTTACAGCACCGGTAAGGGCCTGTAAGGGAGGAACTTTCACACCCTGACTTTTCAAAATAAATAAATAAATTTTTAAAAGCAATATTAATCGAATATATTTAATAGTAGCATCATTTTTAATCTTTTAAAAACTAATTATTTTGAATGAGTAAAATTAATTTTACTTTAAGCTAGACCAAATTACAAAAGAGAAAAAGTATTGTGGTCAGAGAAATATGTAAAAATTATAAATTAATTAACTTTCGCAAAGATTTGTGCTTTAAAATAAATAAAATATATGTAGGTAAACTAAATTAAAAGAAAACTAAAAATAAATAAATTTGAAACTAGTAGAAAAAATTCTTAGCTATTTACATACGCGTATACACTTCTGCATATAAATCTGCCGACGACCATGAGCCAGATTCAGAATTTTTATGCGGACAAAGAAAAATATATCGAACTCTTTTTATTTTCTAATCTTTTTGATAATTTGTTACTTTTCTACATGAGCAGTAATTTAAAACAAGTAATTATTTCTGAATAACAATGGAAAGACATTTTTTGAATAAAAAAGTTATCTTAAAACGATTAATGCACACACGTACAACACAACACAACAATGGCGCAGCTAGAAAATAACTTTTAAGGTTGGGAGGGGGGGGGGGTAGCACAATAAAAAAAATCATTAATTTAATTTACTCATCAAAACTCTCAATTTTGAAACTTGTAGTTTTAAAAACGCAATTTTTGTTGATGTTAAGGAAAAAACAATACAGCTGAATCCGCGAAATTTTTTAGAATTTGAAGCCTTAAAATGCGGTTATACGCCACATTTATTGACGTAAGGGTAGGGGATGAAGCTACGGAATTATCCTCGATTGTTTTTTTTTTCTTTCTTTTTTTGAGAAGTAAATAGAAATCAATTTCTCCTCCCCTTCCAATTTTTAGAAATTGCAGTTAAAAACGCAATTGTAGACAAACTTTGAAAATTTTTACGGGAAGGGTTCCTAGAGTCCTCTCCCCTGGAATTTGGCCTCCCCTGGCCTGATATAAAGAACAATATCATACTATAATCCGCATATAATACGATGAAAAAAATGACATTTTGATTTAACATACAATTTTAGCAACTAAATTAAAAACGTGAAGAAGTATTAACTTTTGAGATGCATTTAAAACTAGTTTCAAAAATAATCTAAAAAATAATGATTTCTTCTCTGAATTGACATTCTAGTACGCTAATTAATTGAAGACACAGAGCAAAAGGAATAATCTTGTGCAAATGAAGGCTTCTACCTTTACTGCATGTTGTTTATTTAACATAACTTGAACCGCGTAAGAAGAACACTCAGGCTATGTAAAATAAACAACATACAGGAAGGATCACGGTCTCTGCGAATCCTGCTGCAAATAGTGGGGTTCAATGCGCTGGCTGTTGAGGGGAAAAAAACACACACACACACACAATCCGCACCTCCTTAATTTACTTTTTAAACAGATAATCCGCGGATTATCTGCAGAGAAATACGGTATAATCAATTTTTCAATTTCAAGCACGTACGCACAAAAAAAAGGGAAATAAATAAAATGAAAAAAGAATATATTCTGAAAAAAGTGAGGGGAAGTGTGTGTGTGTATATATATATATATATATATATATATATATATATATATATATATATATATATATACTGGTAAAAATTCAAGAAGATTTTCTGATAATTGTTATTGTAAAATGGCGGGCTTACAGCATCGCTGATTTTTACGGTAATTTATATCAGAGAATTAACCGATCCCGGCTCCAATTGGTTGCTGTGGCCTACCGAGGAAACCATAAAATTTCATAGTAACATTTGATTTTTACGGTAATAGTTATTGGGAACATGGATGCCAGTAACAATTACCGTAAATTTTCCGGGAAATTTTTAACAGTTAACGTACGATTCATAGCCATTATTTTTTGTTGTTTATTTTCTATTAAAATACATATGTAAAACATTTAAAAAAAACCCTAGCATTAAAAATTATTTAAAAATACAGATTTGAAAAAAAAAGAATTAAATACTGTATTATATTGTTTTTTTTTTTTTTTTTTTTCATGACATGCACTATTAAAAACGCATATGTATATACAATTGTGCTGTTAGGAATGAATTTTTACAAATCTGCGAGTATGTTGAACAATCACTGGCATTATATTATTATATTTTTTTAATTCACTATATACTAAAAAAGGATAGGAGAGTGCAACTGTAACATTTTTAGGATATCATTTTCAATTCTTCAATTAATACACTTTCAAAACACATTTGTGTACGCAAATGCGCTGCTTAGGAATTCAGATAAAATTTACTTTACTTTTCAAAAGTTATGCATTTGAACAAAACAATTGTTCCATTAATTGTCAAGAACAAAAGATGTAAAGCACTTCGAGTGTCGGATAAGACAAAAGAATCTGCCTTCTTTTACTTTGAAACTCTTTCGAACATTTTACAAATGAGCTCTCAAATACAGTTGAAGTTTTAACAAGCAGGGATGGTTAACCAGTATACGTTGCTCTTTTGTGAAACTGCATTTTCTGAACTTTTTGTCACGTGATTATGATTTTTGAGTTGCAGATAATCAGTTTTTTTTTCTTTCTTCAAAGCATAATTTCTTCTATTACGAAGTTTGAAAATGTAATCTTCTTTTAATTCATTTACGCATATGATATCTGTACAGAAGATTTTCATAAATGTTAATTATGTTATAAAAGTAGAAGGTGAGAGGTTATAACCGAAATTATACTTCTGTAATGAAAATAAAAAAAGACAAAGAGTAAAGCTATTGAATTATTTAAAAAGCATCATTTTAAAAAAATGTAAGCAAGTTTAGTACACGCCTTCTTAAAACTAAATGCCTATCACATTTGCTTCAAAAAGTGATCCTCTGCTGGTATACTAACAACGCTACCTGGCGGCAATATATTTATGGCGTTGCTATGACGATAGATTCACACAATTCGAATCAAATTGTGAATTGGTTAATTTCAGAATTTAAATTCAGAAGTTAACCGATTGTGTTCTCCGTTATTAATTCCTAATAATTTCGACCTTCGATAGATGGCGTAGCAATAGTACCGAAATTGTGCTTATTGGGATTCTTTTGCTCTATGTTAATGCCGAGAAAGCGATAGGCATTTAGTATTTAGGAAGCGTTGGTTTAGCTGCATTACACGAAAACATTATTTCGAACAGTTACAAGTTGAATCATATAAGTGAAGTTAATGTTGACACAGAAGAATTCTTCTGAGTGATAATAATTAACGAAATAACTTTCCATTAGTCTCTCAAAAGTCATTTAAATGTCACGTTTAGAGCATTACAAATTTCTAGCGAGCAGTTTTTCTCTAACTAAAAATTAAGCAGTAAGAAGCAAAGGGATGTAAGTGGCAAAATGAAAAAAAAAGAAAAAAAAAACCGAGATAATCAGTACAAATGAAATGTAAACCTCTCCCCTGTTTTTGGGCAAAGATTGAGATGGTTGTCTGGGTGGGTGCTACCATGCAGCATGATTTAGGAACTTTAAACGCATTATAATCAAAACTAAAATGTCGACACGCATTCCTTTGTTTTTCACTGCTTCAGTTGTCTCCGAACGTCGTGTTATTTTTCGAGATCACAAAATCGAGTGAAAATTATTTATCATAGCGTTTTTCAGATTGAATAGAGAAAGTTTGGCTACCTTTTGAGTCGTTTCAAAGAAGTTCATCCAA
Organism: Uloborus diversus; assembly: GCF_026930045.1. NCBI lineage: Eukaryota > Metazoa > Arthropoda > Arachnida > Araneae > Uloboridae > Uloborus > Uloborus diversus. Next base: position 48,865,941 of record NC_072736.1, read on the forward strand.
GGAAGTTTTTAATCTTACTCGTTCAGTTTGTGATTTTTTTTTACATCTAAATAGTTGATTCAGTTTTGTTTTTGACTTTATAAGTCATATCGAAAACTTATTACGGAAAATATCTTTGAATAACTAGAGCAAATTTCGTGAGGACGTATGAATTCATACCAAAATCTCTTATTAATCAAAGGTTTTAAATGACTAATTTAATGTTAGTGACTTTGGAAATGGATCAACAAATTAAATAAAATAAAATAAACAAAGCAAACGCATTCGAATGTTCCGAAAGTGCCGTTTGCAAATTTGATAAAATTCATTGCCAACGAGATGATAATTTAACATTTAGAAAGCTTTTGAAAACCATGCCATTCCTTGCAAATTAAAGTCCCAGTAAAATTGTTTTGATTAAATCCGTATGTGTATGGATTATAATTTAAATATCATGGTCATTTGCCCTAAAACACGTATGATGTGATATTACAATTACCTCGTTTCGAGTATTTGGGATGATGTAGTTTATATAGATAAAAATCCTTGTTCTGAGATTATTTATTTTGCATAGTACCTGAGAAGCTTTAAAGTTAAGTTTTGCCTATTCTTCAATTTCATTTTTTTTTTTTTTTTTCAAAATTTGTGGTTACTATTTTGAACACTAGTTTGCATAGCTGGCTTTTCATTTTTGAGCCTACTTTCTAGTTTAAATTAAAAAAAATAGTAATAAGACATGGAAATGGCCAAATGCATTGTAAAAGTGTCGCTAAGTAGAAAAAAACGAAAACAAAGACATATTTTTTTAAAAATGTAACGAACAGTTAAAAATTTAAAAGTAGGGTCTTGTGATGTGGAAAATGGATTCGTTGGTCCGTCTGCACCTCAAACCAATGTGTTTTGTTTAAAAACTCTGAAATGAAAAAAAAAAAAAGAAATTTAAAGAATCTCAACGAGGAGGAGATTGCATTTTTGATTCAAACAATTTTTAGTTCAATTTTGAACAGTTAACACCCATAGAGAAAGCTTCGAAAAACTTGTAGAAAGGCTCTTGATGAAGAAAGCATAGAAAATATCTTTTATAAATAAACAAGGTTTTTTTTTTTTTTTTTTTTGAGTTTTCAATAGTTAAAAGAAATCTAAATATTATCGACTACGGGATGGGGTGTATTCTCTTCATATAAACTTTGCTGGAAAAAGCTCATTATGAACAATATTTCTTCTTTTTTCTTTTTTTGAATTTAGCTATTTAAAGGGTATTTTTGGATTTTTTTTTCTTTTTATTTATTATTATGCCTTTTTCTTTTTATGCTTTTTTTAGCATTAACGACAACTCGAAAAAAATGCCGCCAAAACATTTTTTTTTAAATATGCAAATTAAAATTACATTTTAAATTTTGGGTTTCGAGAATTAGAAAAATAAATATTAATAAATAGTAAAGACTCGTATCTCGGATTAAAATTGACGCTATTCATAGGTAAATACGACGGGATAAAAGTGATATAAATTTAAAGCGTAAGTGTTTTCACGTGAGCTGCGGAGTCATAGGGAAAATGACAATCTTCTGAATCCGAATATGAGCCGTCGGCTCCGACTCCCTCCTTCTTTCTCCCCTAAAACTCAGCTCGATTCCGACCCTGCTCCTACAATACTAAGATAGCTCCTGGGGCTTAGTAGAAACAAAAAAAATATCGGCTTAAGTTGATGACATTGCACCGATGTTGAGAGTTTATTTTTCGATAGAAACGAATATGGCTCAAGTTGAAAATTCTATCTCAGCATGAGATTCGGAAAGTAGGTTCCTCTATATTTGTACAAAATGTTTATTGTACTATAGAAAAAAGAATCAATAAATAAAAAATAAAGCACAATTTTAGGACTACATCGTTAACAGCTCACGTTTTCAGATACTGTTTTTCTTGAATCTGTATTGCTTTTTAGGAGAAGATATATTAGAAGTAAACAACCAGTTGCCAAACGATTTGATGCTATGACCACTTTTAAGAAACTTTGTCTGGAATAAATTAAAAAAAAAAACGATTAGTATTCGTATTCGCCGTCTGTTTGTCCCTAATATGTTCCGGTCTAAGCCAAACACGTGATTGACAAAGCCACTTTTCAATCACGGCCAAAGCCAATTTTCAATCACAAAGCCAAAGGAAAAGTGCCAAAATGGCACTTTTCCTTTTGAGGAATCACGATTGCTTATTGTTCTCACTTGACGGTTTTGATATTCCAATGATTTTATTTTCCCCCCGCCATCCTCTGCAGCACCACCGTCGACCGGGCCCCTCCTGATGCAGCTCCTGCCTCCCAGCGAATATTGTCTCATGGTTGCGTCTATATCCTACACAAACACGCATACACACACCTACACATACACACACGCGTACATGCACACACCTGCACATACACACGCGTACATACACACACCTATACATATACACACGCGTACATACACACACCTGCACATACACGCGTACATACACGCACCTACACACACGCACATACCTACACATGAACACAGGCGCGTACATACGCACACACACACACACGCCTGCACACGGACACAAACACACACGCCAGCATACATACACACACTCGTGATTGCGAAAAACATAATTTGAATTCAAGGTGTCACCCCCCCCCTTTTTTTTTTACATTTAGTCTATCCTGTTTGTTAACACAGTATACCATTGTATTTTAATTCTCATGATCATACCTTTTTCTTTGATCGTTGAGTTTGTTTCTTTGGAAGTAATACCTAGTTGAATTTTACAACTGAGTTTTCATTCTGAAGAAATCTTGAATAAAAGTATTATTCTATATAAATTTCGAAAATTGTCTCTCAACTGAGTAGTAAAAAGTCGGATGTCAAGCTTATTTACATTAGACGTAATTAAAAATATCCAATCGTAACAATTCAAAACTCAGTTAATAATGACTTTGCAATAATTAGTTCATTTCCCCGCAAAATTTCCTTTCGAAATTCAAAAGTATACTTCAAATCAATAAAGGCAATATTCCTACAACAATATTTGTTTAAGGAACTTTTTTAAATATACGAATGAAACTTCAATTGAAAACTAAACAAAGAGAACTGATAACTTTAATAATAATTTTTGTGAAACGTTTTAATGGTATTTAGCGTTGTTTCCTTTTGGTAAATTGATAACGTTTTATGTATTTATTAAAGTATTTTCATAACTTACAGACATAGACTCAAATTGACACTTAGAGTTTTCCTATAATAATACAAACATAGTCTGAATATCTCAAAAACTGTTCTAAATCTTTACTAATAATAAAGCTGAAAGTTTCTCTGTCTGAATATCTGGACCTCTCTCTGTCTGGATCTCGGGGACCTCTGTCTGTCTGGATTTCTGTTTTACGCATAGCGCATATACCGTATGGCTGATCTTCATGAATATTTACACAAAATTAGTTTGTATCATGGGGATGTGCACGTCGAAGCGATTTTTCAAAAATTCGATTTTGTTCTTTTTCTACTCAAATTTCAAGGTCATTTTATCGAGCAAATTATCATAATGTGAACGAGTAAATTACCAAATTATCATAATGTGGAACCGTAACATGGGCGAGCAAATTGGTGAGAAATTCACCATCCATTATTTGTAAATATACAGGCGAACCAAATGACCTTTTAATTTTTTACTACGAGCAAAGCCGTGCGGGTACCACTATTACTATATAAATTGTTTTTAAATCGTACGTTGTGGCGTTTTGGTTATTAAACACTTCAGTACAGAAAATTGAAGCGGATATATTGTTGCAGTGGTTGAGAGTTGATCTTTAACGTTCGAATCTGGTTAAAGCCAATAGCCTTTAAGATGCAAAAAATTGGCACCGCATTATTTTACGAATTATTTTGAAGTAAGGTATTGGCATGAAATAACCCAGGAATCAGTTTAATGTAGATCTAACTAAAAGTATTGCATAAATAAAAATGTTTCAAATAAAAATAATAAGAAACATTCTATTACTGTATGGGTGACTGAATCCAGCATTTAAGCGACCATCCGTTAAAAATTATTCAAAAAAAAATATTTGTTTTTTTAAAAAAATCACTCTGAAATTGAATTCGCATTATGTCTGTAATGGGACGTTCTTCAACATAGAAGAGTGAAATGTTAGTACTATAGAATTTTAATCGAATTGGTTCATTGAGGTTTTACGACATCCTGAAAACAAATCTGAAGCTGACGTCACATTATGGATTTCCTTACGCCAATTAGGCAATAGTATTTTTTTTAATAACTCAAAAGAAATGGGCTTGTTTTACTCGTTACACGCTTTATGAAAAGAAACTCTTGAGTCCATATTTTTCAAAGACGCATCTTAGAGTCTCCCCATCACCTTCAAAGTATGTCAAATACATAAAATGACATTTATAAAAAAACAAAGATGTTTTTCTCGGCATCTTAGATTAGATATTCGAACAACAAAAACTTAATGTAACGTGCTACGGAAATCTCGCTAAATGTCACACAGCTGATTCTGGATTCGTCATCCGATATTCGACAATATTCTACGGGCTTGTAATATTTCACCAACACGGTGACACAAGCTCAGCGACAAAAACCATGTATACGATCATTAAGTGGTCGTCAGTTTAGAATGTTACTTCAGTCTGTATGAAAAGTTATACATACATTAGTTTCCGTATAATATGTATAAAGAACCGTACGGAAGTCCACGCAGCAACCGATGTTTAAAACTACCTACGTGCCGCATATGAAGCCTGCAAATGTCAAAAGATTCCTCTGAATGTTGCACAGAAGTGCGCATCTTTTGCGTAAGCTAAGATGTATTCATTTATTTATTTATTAACTAGAATGTCCCCCGTCAAGGTATGACGGGTGAAAATTGCATCTACTCTTCTACATTTGAACGAAGCCATTGCCTGTTTGATGATATTTTGATAGTTAAAATTGTAACCCTAACTCCAGTGGATTAATCCTGAACTCCAGTAGATAACGTTCATTGTTGACAATTTTTTCGTTTCGTAATTCTCCTGAAATGACACAGGCTTACCAGAAAAACAGCTTAGTTACCGGATCCAGTTCAGTCTTGCAACAATAAAGCCTTCCCCTGCATGTTAAACATTACCAAAACATATTATCATGCCGTGGCACGAGTTTTATAGTTGAAACTACAGGGTTACTCGATCAATGTCGAGAGGATATTTTTTTTTAAGGATTTCATCATATACGCTTTAAATCAGAGAGTAAGGCAATAATTCTGGGCAATAATACATTATTTGTAAATCACTTCGTCATTACAATTCATCAATTTCATAATCATCAAAATGTAAATAAAAAAATTTTTTTTAAACTCTTTTAGACGATTCTCGAAAAAATGTCCCGTGCGTAACGGTAATTTTTTATTTTATTCAAGTAACAATTAATTGAATATGGGATTAACTGCTATGCTTTGATAGTATATTAAGGCATGTATTATTCCCAAACAGCATAATTTTTTGAAGACTTTGTTTAGCTGGAAAAAATAAAACTTAGCGTTACGCACGGGAGAGTTTTACTACAATCGCCCTTTAGAGATTTAACTACGATAGCACCAATAGAAATGGAACAAGATAGAAATATATGTGAAACTACTTCGAAAAATACAGTTGTATTCCTCAAAAATGACAGAAGGGAAAATACTTTTAAAATGAAATCTTTGGAAAAAATTGGAAAAGGATTTGAAGCTATAGAATTTAAGGTGCAAGATATTGCAAACTTGTACAGAAAAAATCTGGCCTGACATCTTGTTCACATTATTCGAAGAAAATGGTAAAAACTTTTTCAACGTGAAAAATGTACGAAGTAGTATATAATGCTAGAGAAAAAACGCAGCAAAAGTTCAGAGTCTAAGAAACTGCAGTGTGAAAATGGAATTGATTTGTGTCGGTTACTTGTTAATGTGTGAATCGTTTTCTTTTTCTTTCTCGTATTTGCGTTATTTTTTTATCATGTTTAAAATAAAGATGTTACGTACAAAAATATGTCGATTGCAGTGTTAGCCCAGTCAATTAAGGTAAAAAAATAGGCTTTGTCGCAACTAATTTAGGGAAAGCTGAATTTTTGCAGAATGTTAGCAAATAAAGTATACACTAAAAAAATACAAAGTCCCGACCCCCACCCCCCTCCGAAACATTGCAAGAGCAGTACTATGATTATACGTTTTTCGTGACGCAGCTAATTAGGGGAAACCTGAATTTTGGCAGGATGTATGTACATAAGGTACACACTATAAAGCCACAAAGCTCCGACCCCCACCCTTCTTGCTTTCTCCCCCACCCCCCTCCAAAACATTGCAAGAGCAGTACTATGATTATACGTTTTTCGTGTCGCAACTATTTAGGGGAAGGCTGAATTTTGGCAGGATGTTAGTACATAAAGTATACACTAAAACGCCACAATGTCCCGACCCCCACCCCTCTTGCTTCCCCCCACCCCCTCCGAAACATTACAATACCAGTACTATGATTATACGCTTTTTGTGTCGCAATTAATTAGGGGAAAGCTGAATTTTGGTAGGACGTTAGTAAATAAAGAAAACACTAAAAAAACACAAAGTCCCGACCCCTACACCTCTTGCTTCCCCCCCTCACCCTCTCAGAAACAGTTAGATCATCAAGAGCAGTACTATGATTATTCGCTTTTCTTTTTCTCAGCTAACCAAGAGAAAGCTGGATTCTTGCACGATGTTAGTACTTAAAGTGTACACTAAAACCTAGACAGTCCCGACCCCAACCCCTCTTGCTGCTCCCCCCCCCCTCCTTCCGAAACATTGCACACTGATCAGTTCAGTACTATGGTTATACGCGCACAGCTTGAAAATTTATGATGTTACCGGGGTGTTCCTTTTTTTATTTCACTCCTAACAATATTATAAACCAGTGGTGCCCAAACTAAGCCCCAGGTGCCGTATCCGGCCCGCGAAGCTGATCCGTGTTGCCCGTTGTTTTGTGAAATGTTACAACTCGAAGAGCACAATTAATGACAATATTACAAATTGTTAGCCAAAACTTTAGAAATTGGTTTCTGAAAACATTGTTGGGGACCACTGTTATACACAAATTATGAAACATACAATTTTTATGTAGATAGCTCAGTTTCGCCATTTTACCAACTTAATCATATGCAGAAATCTCGCAACAAAAACCAAAATGTAACTTCAACAAATTAATAGCTTTTTATCATTACGTCTTGAAAAGAAATGTTTGAACAAAATTTATAGATAATAATATGATAATAGTCATTTTCTTGAAATGGATCAACAATGTAATAAGGGGCTATCTTCTAATATTTCGTTGGTTTGGTCCGAAATATTGTTACATAGCATTCCACTACAGTGTCCACACATAGACGTGCAATCGAACCTAGCTTTACGACAGATACAGTTTGAAACACATAACTAATTGGATACTAATTGGAGAAATTCACTTGAAGCAGAGGTAATCTTCATGAACTTAGGAATTAGTCTGTTGCATGAAGTATAATACCAATCTCACTCTTCTGGGGGAAGTTTAAAACCTAACCGAGTTTGAATCTGGTGTTGACGCTAAAAACTCTGGTGGAAACTTTAAAAAGATAGTGACGAGTAACGTCTGAAGTTGGTGGAAGTTTTGATAAATCAAAAGTTGACTTTAGGGACATTTTTGTGATTACTTGCTTTTCAGAAACTTTTATTCAAACTTGGTTAGGTTTTAAACTTCCAGCAGAAGAATGGGTTTGGATATATATTTCAAGCAACAGGCTGATTCGTAAGATTATGACAATTACCTCTATGCTCCAAGTGAAATTCTCCTACTAATATCTTGCAACTGTAAAACATTGTGTTACAAACTGTAGTTGTCGTAAAACTGGATTCGATTATACGTCTATGTGTCGACACTGTAGTGGAATGTATTGTAACACTATTTCAGACCAAGCCAACAAACTGGTAAATGACCTCTTATAAAAGAAAAATTGTAGTTATTATAACTTGATGCTTTTTTTTTTTTTTTGAATGCAACCTGTTTTTCAGAAACCAGTTGTTTACATAGTCCTCGAGTTGTAACATTTCGCAAAGCAACAGTTCATACTGATCAGTTTCATGGGCCGGTTGTGACCCGTGGGACGGTTTGGCGCCACTGGTTTATAATATTGTAAGAAGTAAAATAAAGAAATTAATTCTCCAGTATCATCATTAGTTTTCGAGCTGTAAGCGTATAATCATAATACTGTTATTGCAACGTTTCGGACAGGGCGAGGGGGGAAGTAATAGGGCTAGGGACATTGTGTTTTGTTAAAGTATACTTAGTATAACAACATCTTGAAAAAAAATCAGCTTTCCCCTATTTAGTTGGGACACGAAAAGCGTATAATCATCGTACTGCTCTTGCAATGTTTCGGGGGGGGGGGGAAGAGGGGTGCGGGTCGGGACTTTGTCTTAATTTAGTGTATACTTTTTGTACTAACATCATGAAAAACATCCGGTTTCCCCTAATTAGTTGCGACACGAAAAGCGCATAATCATAGTACTGCTCTTGCAATGTTTCGGAGGGGGTGGGGAGGAAAGCCTGAGGGGTGGGGATTGGGGCTTTGCCCTTTTTTAAAGAATACATTACGTACTAACATCCTGCCAAAATTCAGCTTTCTCTTAATTAGTTGCGACACAAAAAGTGTACAATCATAGTACTGCTCTTTATGTGTTTCGGAGGGGGTGAAGGGGGGAGAAAGAGTGGTGGGGGTCGGGACTTAGTACGTTTTTAAAGAATACATTATATACTAACATCCAGCCAAAATTCAGCTTTCCCCTAACTAGTTGCGACACAAAAAGCGTATAATCATGGTACCGCTATTGCAATGTTTCGGAGGGGGTGGGGGAAAGCAAGAGGGTTCGGGGTCGCTACTTTGTGACTTTTTAGTGTGTACTTTGTGTACTAACATCCTGCTAAAATTCAGCTTTCCCCTAATTAGTTGCGACACGAAAAGCATATAATCATAGCACTGCTCTTGCAATGTTTCGGAGGGGGTGGGGGAGAAAGCAAGAGGGGTGGGGGTCGGGACTTTGACGGGAAGGTGAGGGAAATATTTTTATGAGGGGAGGAATAGTTTTAAAGAGAATTTTGATCTTTTACAGGAATCTTTTTCGTGATCTGTAGAAATTCAGAGAGATGCGTCATTTTCCTTAGGGAGGATTGGCACCCTGTTATTCCAAAACTTTTTTCTAAACGAATGGAATGTCACTTGTTTTGATAAAAGCGCCTGCTCTTGACCTTGAACAACAAAAGAGTGTTTACAGTGAGAAAATACAAAGGGGGCTGTGGTTTCGACAGGAAAAAAGGGGAGGGTTCATTCATGCAGAATGGGTTAGGCATGACTAGCTCTGCTAATCAGAACACGCCAAGTCTCCCATTTTGGGACTTCAGTAAATAAAGTCCAATAAACCTCCTTTAAATTGTTTTTCTTGGTCCCTGTTTGTTATTCCATGTTTCGAATTTCCTACATTCGCATTAATTATTTTTAGGGCATTTTTTTCCCGTGTAATGCAAAAACAAGAAATTTTTGCAAAATTTAAAATTTTTTTAAAAAATAATTTACATTCCAAACCTTTTTGAAAAAATTAGGAATAAAGTTTGATTCTCTATCATTTATTTTAAAGAATTTCAAAATTATATCTTAATTACTTGATGAAGAAAAAAATATTAATTAAAGGTTCCCAAAATGGGAGACTTGGTGCTTAATGGGTGCAAAGTTAAATTTTTGCTAGCAGAATATTCATGACTCATATTTTAAAATAAATACGTTTATTTACTTACATACAATATAGATAATGTTTTGCATATTTATCAGGATAATTTAGTCACGTCAGGAGAGACTGCAAATTGTGCCAAGATAGCATCAAGAACTGCCTACAGCATTGATTAAGTCAAATCAAGAGAACTAAAACGACATTCAGCTTTTTTAAAGACCGCATACAACGTCATTCCAGATCACTTGATGAATTTCCATAAAAATATTTTAACTATAAGCGTTACTGAAGCGAGAAAATATACATGAACGTTATAAACGTTAATAAAACATTTAACATTGTATTAATAGTAATTTTTCAAAAAATTCTTGCTCCTGTGGAATACATTTGCACAATATTTCTAATGTCTGGCAGCGAAATGTTGCGCTTCCTTTGCATACACTCGGGGTCTCTTGCTGCTGGATAAACGGAAGGCCTATGCTGCGTTAAAATTTGATTATCTATATTAGAAACGTGTTACTGCTTTAACAATGTTAGTTTTTTTTTTATTCAACGTTTGGTCCAATTAAGGTGTGTTTTTAAAAAAATTTAAACTTTTTCCACATTGTGTTTCCTAAAAAAGACGCATTTATTCGAAATGTCATTAGGATTCAGTTCTTTTTTCATTTTTTTTAAAATAATATTATCAAAAATGTACTTTACTAATCATATTTCATTTTCATTTCTCGAGAAAATAGTTTTTTAATCGTGCCGATTGAGAAATGATATGCACGTTTCGAAATTGATTTATCTTAGAATAACACATATTACCGATTCGAACGGTTTTCTAAGGCTCGACTTTGCTATGTTTAAGTAGATAACAATGGTAAAACAAAAGTGAAAAAATAAATAAATAAATAAATTTCTTTATCATTCTGTTGCGCATCAAAGAGGAAGTTGAAGGTCTACCCCTCAAAGTCTTTATTTTTACTATGCATTGCCAATTCTAAAATGGGAGTTTCTATTGATTTAAAGAGTTTTAGGATCAACCCTCCACTCTCCCAGAAAGAAAAATCCTAATGCTCTAGTTGTAGGGCAAAGTCGCAATATTTCGTCCTCCTCTAAAGCTTTTCGTCCTCTTAAGACATATGCTACAGTCACTTAATTCAAACAAAATTGTATGGCAATACCAACTAAGCCTACACATGATATTTAAGCTAAAATACTTAAAACACAAATCGTTTTCTTTTTATTTATTTTTTCTCAAAGTACACTTTTTTCTTTTTGCTCTTCGCTCTTGGAAACATTTTGTGTTTGCCACAAGGTGCGTTCAGACCAACGCACCTATATCTCTCCATGTTCTTTCTTTTTTTTTCTAAATTTACTGAATACTCTACATCAACTTCTTTGTACTCCAATCTTGGGGACGAAAATAGGAACATCATACTTGCCAATATGGCGGCTTCTTTATCTACGTCAAGTGAACCAAATATAGCAAAATGCTTATATCATTCAGTTTACAGATTGATCTAAACAAATACATCAGTTACAATTTCATAAACTCTTTCTAATAAATCAAAAAGTGCTTTTTCAAAACGTATTACAATAACTCAAGTTTTTGAAAATCGGACTAAGAGTTCTCAGATGGCAACGCGGCGCACTAGACTCATAAAATTTTCACAAATAAGTAGTGTTCTTGATTACAACCAGCAAAAATTTCACCGGTGGTAGAAACTTATGGCGATGAAATCGGACACGGGGTCGAAATATGGCTATTTTACCCAATATGCTGCTTCTTCTAGATTATCTGCAAAATATTGTGTTCAGAAGTACGAACTGAGTTTATGTTAATATTAGACCGAATTGTATTTTTCCGTGACTGTTGAAATATCAGTAAAATACATATCTGTCTCAATATCTATCAGACACAATTAAGATGAAACCGAATACACAAAAATGGGTTTTATTTTTTTAAGGTAGTTTAAATTAATTACAGAAATCATTCAACACATGTTTAATTACTCAAAACAAATCGCTCTAGGTAATGAAGGAAAGTGTCCTTTTGCAAACAAATAAACAACAGCATCGAGCCCCGAGGGATTTTGTGCTCTAAGATATAGCATATTTCATTACTTTCCGTCTTTGTCACGATCATTTGTTCCAAAGACGTCACGCAAGTTAGCATTTCCGACCTCAACGTATGGAGAAAGATGAAATTACTACACGCGAAAAGTAATGATTCTGACTTTCATTTGCATATAAATGAGCTCGAACTTTCTAGGTGTACGACAAAACTCTAAATGAAGGATTTACATCAAAATATTGCATTAATTAACATGTTAACACATATGTGTTTGAATGGCTAACAATAAGCTGTGACAACATCTGAGCAAAATAGTTCATTTTTATGTCTCACTTAAAACAACGTGTCATTGAAGGAATATATCTTGCTTTGAGCAACACTAAATGTCAGTTAAAGGTATAAATATTAAGATTTTCATAACCAGCATAAATGACGTCACTCATTCGTGACAATAGCAGCGCATTGCTAGAATTTATTTTGGAGAATATCCAAGTTTTACTTAACACAACTATTAATTGATTTATTTTACAACTAGTGGTACCCGCACGGCTTTGCCCGTAGTTGAAAAATTAAAAGGCCATTCGGTTCGCCTGTATATTTACAAATAATGGATGACGAGTTTTTCGCCAATCGGCTATGTTCATTCGCTCTCACGTTCCACGTCATGCTAATTTCGTAATTTACTCGTCCATCTTACAATATTTTTGCTCCGGAAAATTTTCTTGAAATTGAAATAGAGAAAGAACAAAATCGAATTTTCGAAAAATCATTTCGAGGTGCACACCTCCATGCTACAAACTAAATTTGTGCCAAATTTCATGAAAATCGGCCAAACGGTCTAGGCGCTATGCGCGTCACAGACATCCTACAGACATCCAGACAGAGAAACTTTGAGCTTTATTATTAGTAACTAGTGGAACCCACACGGTTTTGCCCGTAATAGAAAAATTAAAAGGTCTTTTGGTTCGCCTGTATATTTACAAATAATGTATGGTGAATTTTCTCGCCAATTGGCTTGTACCCACGTTACAGTTCCACGTTATGATAATTTCGTATTTTATCATAGTTTTTTTCTTAAAATTGGAATAGAAAAAAAAACCACATCGAATTTTCGAAAAATCGCTTCGAGGTGCACACCCCCATGCTACAAACTAACTTTGTGCCAAATTTCATGAAAATCGGCCCAACGGTCTAGGCGCTATGCGCGTCACAGACATCCTACAGACATCCTCCAGACATCCTACAGACATCCAGACATCCTCCGGACAGAGAGACTTTCAGCTTTATTATTAGTAAAGAAGATATTAGTACTGAAAGCAATATTAGTTTTTAATTAGTATTAGTTTTACGCAAGTTATTTAAGAACATACGCAACATATGCTGATTAGTTTCTGCAATCGAGTACACAGTTAAAACTTGACAAATGTCTTCCAAACCGTAAAATTTCAGTTATGTGCTACCAAAAGTCATGTAAACTATCTATGTGCCAGCATTGGGGCAAGCAAGAACATTAAACTATATTTAAATCACTAAGTATGACTATTTTACTTCTACGAGGTGCCACATGTTCGCAGGTTAGCGATTTGCTATTTTCGAATCCCAAAAGCCGAATTTTATCCAGCAGAAGTTGCTTGAGTTCATTTTTAGAGGGCCTGATGTCTTTTAAATAAAATTTTAGTGTTTAGTTAGAACTACACTATGCGCAAACTAAGTAAGATGTTACATATGCTGGATAGTTTATCTAAACGAAATTAAGAGTGAACAGTTAAAACTTGACAAATGTGTTTTACGTCGCGAAATGTTTAACTATGTACCACCCCAAGTTATGTAAATTATCCATGTACCAGTATTGGGGCAAGGGAGAACATTAAACTCAAAATTTAAATCGCTAATTATGACTACTTTACATCTACGAGGTGCATATATGTTCGCATGTTAGCGATTTGTTATTTTAGAATTATAAAAGCCCTATTTTATTCAGCAGAAAATGCTTGAGTTTATTTGAAGAGGGTCTAATGGCCTATATGTACCATGTTATCGATGCCATAGTTATAGATACCATGTACGATTGGTAAATGGTATCTATAACTCTTTTTTCTCTTCCTCGAAGCTGATGCAAAACCATGTTAAAAGGAATTTGTAAATAAAGGAATTTAAAAGTTAACTAACTTTGGAGTGATTAAAAATTATCAATTCAGATCAATATCAAGACGATTTTTTATAAAAACTCAGAAGTAATATCATTAAATCTGACTTAATTAAAAACTACATATCGGACTGGATTATTCTTTAATTTCAATCGATTTAAGTCCTTCGTATTGAGAAATACCTCAGACATATCAAGCACAATGTTGGTTCGAAATATTCTGAATCCAAAGATGCACATAAAGGAAGAAAATAATATATTTCTGAATCGTAATCTGTCTATGATGTTGAGAAAACTACCTTTACATTTGATGAAAAACCCATGACTTTCACATTACGCTTAGTTCCACCTCAACTGATTCTATTATATTTAAAAATTCAAGAAATGAAATGCTTAAATATTGAAATGGAGTTTAAAAAAATCTTAAACACTTGAATTTTGAAATTTAATGAAATATTATTTGTTAAAATTAAGAAAAATAAACGTTGGAACAAAAGAAAATTACCGCTTTTTACTCTCATTTTTCACCTTAACGATAATTAAATCTACCTATACTTTAGATATTTCTTTTATATTACCTGCAGTGTTTTGAAAAATAAATGTATGATAGTGAAAAACTTAATGATAAATGTAAGAGTGAAGGCTTTCACGGCCGGTGTCAATATTATGAAAGGATTCCGGGCTGTTGTGCCGTGGTCTGAGTGTATATTCTCCAAACGTTTCGGCTGCATCTCCGTCGGAATGGACATTATTGCCAACATCGAATCAAGCCTAAGACAACTACCGCAAGCAGAGGCTGAAGAAATTCGGAGAGAAGCGTCCCGCATCCTGCACAAAGCCAAGCCACCAAGAAGTAATGTCAGCAATGCAGAGAGAAAAGCCATAAAAAGTCTCAATGAAGACAAATCGATTGTTATCCTACCGGCAGACAAAGGCAACGCTACGACTGTTCTCAACACCGAAGACTACCGAAGAAAGATTAGGGATCTGTTGGACCCTACGATCTACGTAAAACTCCGTCGTGACCCTACATCCAGGATCCTGAAGAAGACCAACTCACTAATTATGAAATCAACACTACCTGAGAAAACAAAGGAGACAATTTCATCATCTGAAGCGCTCATCCCCAGATTATATGGATTGCCAAAAATCCACAAAGAAGAGTTGCCGCTGAGACCTATTGTCAGTGCCATAAACTCTCCTACTCACCTCCTCTCTAAACATCTTGCCAGTTTGCTGAAACCCCATGTCGGGGCAACGGAATCTTTTGTTAGAGATTCGTCCCACTTCATAGAGAAGCTTAAAACCTACAGTCTCCAGTCAACAGATATCTTGGTAAGCTTCGACGTCGTTTCTCTCTTTACGAGAGTTCCAATCAAGGAAGCCATGGAGAAAGTACGGGAAATATTTTCACCAGATATCGCTGATTTATTCCAGCATGTCTTAACGACCACGTATTTTCAGTGGAACAATGACATCTATGAGCAGATAGACGGTGTAGCCATGGGGAGTCCATTGAGCCCTGTTATTGCCAACTTCTACATGGAGAAATTTGAAGAGGTTGCTCTCAGCACTGCGGAAAAACAACCGACTTGCTGGCTCAGATACGTCGACGACACTTTCGTGATATGGAGCCATGGAAAAGACGAACTTCACCGATTTTTGATTCACATAAACAGCCAACATGAGAATATCCAATTTACGATGGAAACCGAAAACGACGGGAAGTTGCCTTTCCTGGATGTCTTGGTCAGTCGCAGAGATGACGGATCCCTAGGCCATCGTGTTTATCGCAAACCTACACATACTGATCGCTATCTACACAAGGACTCTAATCACCATCCTCGACAGAAGAGAGGTGTAATGAAAACTTTATTCGTGAGAGCCAACAGAATCTGCGAACCGACTGCTATCGAGCATGAAATTTCCCACCTCACAAATGTTTTCCAAGCCAACGGTTTTTCAAAGCAAGAGATCAAAAGAGCCTTCCACCCCAAAATAAAAAAACAACCACTTAAAGGAGATCCGATCAAGTTCACAGCCTACCTCCCCTACGTTGAGGACGTCACTGATAGAATCGAAAGACTTCTGCGACGCCACAATATCAAGACTGTTTACAAACCCACCCACCGAACCAGCGACTTATTACGATCTGTGAAAGATGGAAGAGATCCCTTGTCCGCCGCAGGTGTTTACAAGATTCCCTGTTCCTGCGGATCTACCTATATTGGAACTACTAAGAGAAGCGTCAACACTAGAATCAAAGAACATCAAAGAAATTGCCGACTAGGCCACACTCAGAAGTCAGCAGTCGCAGAACACACTTTTAGTGAGGGGAACCATGACATCAAATTCAAAGAGACAAAAATACTTTCAAGGACTTGCCATTATTATGCGAGATTGAACAGAGAAGCCATCGAGATATTCAAACATCCAAATAATTTCAACAAAAAAGAAGAAGGAAAAAAGATAAACAAGCTCTGGCATCCCATACTGAAAAGGATTAAAACAACAAGAACCTCCAGCCAATCAGAAACAAGGACGGACCTTCAGCTGAATCCCCAGCAGCCAATCCCCGAGCAGGAAAAGGAGCACCTAAGCTCCAATCAGGAAGCGATGAAGACAGACGTTCACCAGCCAATCCCAGTCCAGAACCAAGAGGACCCATGCCCTATAAATGTTGATAGCACTTCGACACTTGCATCAGTTGCCAAGAAGTCTCTTCCCTGGAAGTTACGAACTCGGAACCACTGAGGATGGCTGCCGCAGATGCAGCCGAAACGTTTGGAGAATATACACTCAGACCACGGCACAACAGCCCGGAATCCTTTCATAATATTAATGATAAATGTTCAAAAGTTATGTAAATGTTTAGGGAAAGCTGCTGTACACACGGACGGTTGCACCTATAGATGTTGGGAAAGTCCGGTTATCATCGAGAAAGATCCTAATTGGGGTTCAACGTGTGTGTTACAACCCTCTCCAGTACCCCAAGGAGTTTTAAAACCATCAGACGAACATTTAAGATTATATCTCATTTTTCCCGGTTTTTAGTAGGGTCTAAGTAAAAAAAAAATGTGTGCAATTTCTTTTTTTTTTCGTCCGCCGTGGATTGTTTTATTTATTTTTGTTGTAGGAATCATGAATCCCTATATTTTGAAGGTTCTGTTTCTGATTTTTAATGTTGTAAAACTGTGGTGCCTTGAAAAACCAAAATGGCGTACCTTTTTACCCAAGGACACATAACCATGTGTACCCACGGACGGCGATTTTTAGTCTCCTTTGGTCACGAGTGAGTCTTCTTACAATGTGAAGTACCTCAAAATGGTGCCTTGTCATCAACGGCCAAAATTTGCTTTCAGCAATGATGATGAATTTGAAGTAGGGTCTAAAATATAGTTGTTGAAGTAACCTCCACCTGTTGCACTATCTACAGACCGTCAATCCCAGTTTTTTTTTTTTTTTTTTGTAGAGGATTAATTTTGGTTAAAAGTATCAATTTGCATATAAATTGAGGTTATTATGTAGGTACATAGAGAGCCATAATATCATGAATCTATTTTTTTTTTTTTTTTGTTTAAAAACATATTTACTATTCATAGCATTATTAACTCTCTTAAGAGTAATAACTTTTCTAAAATGTTCACTGATGCTAAAAATGAAGGAAAATGAAAAAAGGGGGGAAAAAAACTTCGATTAATTTTTAAAGTTGAATTTTTGTTGGATTTTTTATTTAATGTTATTTTTAATGGATGTTTGAAGTATTACAATATAAAATGGCTTTTGAAAATGTATTGAGTATAATTAAGTTCCTCAGACCTATTTATATATATTTTATTGTATGACCATGGGTACAAAGGCACCTACCTGCCCGCGGGGTGAACGGGGTGTTGTATCCATGGACAAAAAAGATGGTTTTTAAGATTTTTTTTTTTTTTTGAAGTTGAAAGATTTCAGATTTTCACCTGACAAAAATTACCAAATAAGATGATAAAATGTAGATTATGCCAGAAAATATTTCCGATCGATTATCCATTCCCATAGACCAGCAAAAATTGAAAAGTAAATTTTGTCCGTGGGTACAGCAGCTTCCCCTACTAAAAAACATAGTCACTTAAACATGCTCCAACCAAAACCAAAAATAACAAAAATAAATTCATGATTTTTCAACGTTTATTTAAAACTGAAAGACTTTAAACTTGAATTCACTTACGAAACTTGCATTTTCCAGAAAAGTGATAATTAGTTCTGGAAAATAATATTATTTTTAAATTAAATAAAATAAGTAAATTTCAATGAAACATGTTTTTATGCACAACAAAAGGTTTATTTCTGCTTTTAACGTTTTCTCTAAAAACTATTGTTTTAGAAATTCAAAAACAGTAAATATTTGAAAAATATATTTATTTCATTTTAGAATAATTAATGAAATGAATACTACACGTAAAAGTAATTATTAGTGTAGCTTTTATATTTTGACTTCACAATTACTTTTGTATGATATTACACATCCCTAATCATATAAATCTTGAACTAATATTCCAAACTAGAAAATCGCCCGACAAATATGACGGATGAAAATTGCTCCTCCGTTTGAATGAAGCCTTTGCCTATTTAGTGAAATTTTGATAGTTGAAATTTTAACCTGACCTCCAGTGGATTAACCCTAAATAGTACCCTAACTCCAGTAGATAGCGTTCATTGTTGACCACTTTTTCGTTTCGTCAGCCCATGAAATGACACGGTCTTACCAGTTACCGGATCCAGTTCAGCCTCTTCACAATAAAGCCTTTCCCTGCAGATAAAAATTACAAAAACATATTATCAAATTATCATGCCGTGGAGAGAGTTTCATTGTTGATGACGTCAGGACCATTACTCGATCATTGGCTCTTATAATATGTATAAGGATAGCAACTAAAAAACATATTTAGAATCTAAATAAAAGCTTTTAGGAATTAGAGCTATGAATAACGCTATAGCTGCAGTCGTACGAAGCAACAACGTTTTACTTCTCTCAAGCAAAGGATACAACACTAATATTTTATTTAAAGATAAATTTAGAAAAGTAACTACGCCTCAGCAATGCTTTACATAAAGATGAAATATGTTGCTAATATAAATGCAAGCTCTCTAAAGCGCTATTTATTTGACTGTTTTTATGAATTCGGGTTTTGACGAGACGTATTTATGTATTCTAATAATATAAAGCTGAAGAGTTTGTTTGTTTGTTTGAACGCGCTAATCTCAAAAACTGGATCGAATTGAAAAATCTTTTTTTTTTAATAGTCCATTTATTGAGGAAGGCGATAGCCTTTTTTTTTTTAAATTATTATTTGAATCTTATTGACCAAAATATTGTAATTGCAAAATAAATGTTTAAGTGTTTAGTTCTATCAATTCCTAATAGATGGCGGGGTAAGTTAACTCATCCAGAGGGCACTGGCCGACAGTGTCTTTAGCTGCGAAGAACTACGCTGCGCAGCTCAGACGCATGGTCAGCTACGATATTGTTCGGAGTGTTGTAGTCAGTGAACTAATTTTTGATTGTATTTTCATTCTTATTTCTTTTTGATATTCATATACATAATTTAATTTTGTAGGATTTTTCTATTGGGTTTATATTCTTAATTTCTGCAGTGTTTGTTTTTGTTCTTATAGTTGAAGGTAAATATTATCCAAGCCGGGTTGTTTGGTTTAAACCACGTTGGTTTAAATCACAGTTAAATCCGTGGTTTAAACCAAGTGATTTTTTTCTTCCAGAAACTTTTTTTTTTTTTTTGAAAAATTCCATTGTTTTCCTCCCAAATGTTTTCATACATTTTACATATTATTGCAAAGAGTAAAATCTATATAATGCCAATAGCTATAAAAGCTGTATAGATTGATAACACATTTAATAAATTTAGAAACTTATATATTTTTTAAGGTAATGCAAGTTTGCTAAATAGTTTTCATTTTGCTTTTTTCTCTGTTTAAATCTATGCAGCTTTCCTTTTAGAGATATGAATATACAAAGCAGACCAACTTTTTCTAAAATTACATGGGAAAAAAAATCAAAGTACAAGTCCCTAGTATAACACGGTTAATTCGTTCCTTGTAGTATCGAAACCATGTTATACGAGACTTTTTTTAAAAATATCTTTTTAAACTTACATTTTATATTCATTCATCATGTACATAGTAAAAACCATGTCAATATGTATCGTGTTGTATCGAAACCGTGTTATACTAGACTTTGAAATAATGTTAATCAAGGAATATGCACCGTGTTATATCCAGACCAAGTTTCATAAAAACAAAGTAAAAATTATTAGAGTTATCAAATGTTAACTGAATGTATCAAACGAAAATGAAATTCCATCTTTTTTAAACAGAACATTCGAGTTATATCAAAGTAATGCATTATTAAATTCAAGTTTCGTACCGTGTAATATCGAAACCGTATAATAATAATCGCAAATTTGGTACCGTGTAATATCGAATCCGTGTAATAATAATCGCTAATTTGGTACCGCGTAATATCGAAACCGTGTTGTACTAGTACCGTGTTATACGAGGGACGCCTGTAGCTCTTTTATATTTTTTTAATTATCATCGTGTTTCAGTCTTTTGCATTTCAAAATAGTTCAAAAACCATATTTTAACCAAAACATCATATGCTACCTAATTTGCTTGATTACTTAAAATTTATTGAGATAGCAATGCATAGTGTAAAAATATCTTAACACTAGAATATTTAAATGACAATAAAAGAGAAAAAAAAGAAAGAAAGAAATCCAAGAACACTTAGAATAGGCACAAAACTGCACTTTATACCTGCACACTTTTTGCATCTCCGATAAACGATGCATTCAGAGCAAGCAAAGAAAATGTATATAAAATTATGAAAACAGAAAACATTCATGTAACTCTGTGCTCTTATTAAAAAAAATATTTAAAAAAATCCAAATTTTCACTTTTCAAAGAACTTTTTTTATCCCAATATAATAAAAGAAATCTCATGTACGAATAGTGGAAGAATCAATAAACATTATTTTTTATGACAGTCTTTGTTATTAAATACTAAAAGAGTATTTTCATTTAAGTTTGTACTGAGACTTTTAAATAAAATGTTTTTTTTTTCTTTGATAAAAAAATTGTTTTCTAAAGACATTAAACCAGGAGAAATAATGTCTACAATGGAAAGCATAAGGATCTATAATTGTTGTAATTAGTTTCTAAAATTGTTGTCACTAAGTTGTCATTTGGTAAAAAAAATACATGAATTTTTTTTTTTAAATATTGAAACAAAATATGCGTTGATCTTTTGATTTTTAAAGTTGTATAATGTACATCAGACTTATAATTCATTTGTAGATACTGCAAAATACTTTCTATGTTTAAGAATGCGTGAATTTAATTTTACTTTTTTTTAATTTAAAGTAGACATAACATTGTTAAACGTTTCTTAACAATTAATTAATAATTTTTTTATGATTTTCCTAAAATAAAATTGTTTTTCTTACAAATAGTTACAAAAACCAAATAAACCTAGTTTAAACCAAATAAACCTGGTTTAAACTAAAAAAACCGTTTTTTTGTTTTGTTAAAAAAAAAGTTTTTTATCAACCGCATATCAAAGTAAGTAATTTGATTGTCGTGTAATTCAATTGCGAGTGTTCTTTATAACGTTTTCTTTATAGTAGTACTATCCTGCCAAAATCCGGGCAGCGCCGGATACCTGGCTAGTATGATATATTTTTTTGTGCTGACAATATTTTAAAACAATATTATTAGCGACGGGATAAGGTTTCAGAAGGAATATAAGTGAATTTTATTACCCTGAATGTTTCTAATAATATATGAACAACATAGCAGGTTTCGAAGAGAGATAGAGAAAGAGAGAGAGAGAGAAAATATCCGGGTTTAAATTACATTCACACTTCAGAATATGTAAAAAAAAGGACCAATTGTCATGGATATCAACTTTGAACTGAATAAGAGCGATCAAGCATAGATAAAAAATCCATTGTTTATGAATCATTGAATAGATTATTGCGCTCTGCTTGTAAAAGTCTTTTAAAGCCTTGAAGAAAATTTCTTTCGTTAGAGAGTAAGGAGAAAGTCTGTGGTTTGATGACTTCTAAAATCTGAAGTATCGGAAACTTTTAAAAGGAAATAAAAATGAGGGAGGAAACCAATTGCTTCTATGTCAGTAGATTTGGTGACAGCAGCATTACAGAACTGACATTTTGCTTATTACATGCAGTTTCCCCATTCATCAAGCATATTCAGACACATTTTAAGTCAATCTGACCACTGGTTTTTATTATGCAGCATTATTTACTTAAGATGTAATTGCAATAAAAACCACAGAGTGACGAAAAATACAATCTTGTTCTTATATGTTTTACTACAATTCTTCAAGAGTATAACTTTAATAATAGACTGGCAAAGATTTTTTCCCCGTTTTACCTTTATCACAAATATACAGCATTGGTTTACACTGTGCTACAATGCAATAACACATCGAGGACAATACAATTCTGAAAAACATTCTCAAGGTTTAAAATAAAACTAATAATTCTTCTTTTAGATCTAGTTATTTATTTTATTTTCAGTTTCACGACTTACTATTTTTTTTTTCAAAACCCTTTTCTACGACTGTATAGGCAAAACTGAAATTTGTTTGTTGTGAGATAAACTTTCTTATAATAAACTGCAGGCAATAATAGTTTATGGTAGACAAAATCCACAAAATATGCTCTGAAATGAGGGAAAAGTCCTTTCTAAGCTTTGAAAGATGGTTTTTGTATGTTTCACAAGGTATTATGCGATAAATATTTGAAGTACTATTTTTTCCAGTGTTACAATGGTGATTGATGAGCTTTACTATTAATCCTTAGAACAAAGAAAATTGATTGATGAGTTGGGGATAAAGATTAATGCATAGAATGTAATTTTCAGGATGAAAACAAATGCTTTCCGTTGACGAATAAAAAATAATTATTAAATAAGTAAAATGTAATTAAAAAGTATTTGAAAAAAATTGATAACTTTTAATGTTTTTCATTCCAATTTTTGAATTTAACTTTTTGCGCGCGTCTATGTTTCGTCACCAGTGAACAGCCGGGAAATAAATAAATATTTTTTTTAATGGAGTTGATGCTAGATTTTTAAGTACTTGTAGTTTACGAACATTCAATATTTTACTGCCGGTTCCACAGTCTCAAAATGTATTTCATTGGAACAGCAATATTTAAAATAATGAGCAGTAGATTGTACAGTACAGGGTAATAATATATCATTGAACTATATAAAATCAAACTAGCTATGAATTACGCCTTGAACGCATGGAACAGCAATATTTAAAATAATGAGCAGTAGATTGTACAGTACAGGGTAATAATATATCATTGAACTATATAAAATCAAACTAGCTATGAATTACGCCTTGAACGCATTTGCGCAGTGCCTTTATAGACATTTGAATTCAAATTATGACATGTTTAATACAATGCGGTGCAAAAGTTTAAGCACAATGCAAATTTTTGAATTAAAA
Source organism: Uloborus diversus (assembly GCF_026930045.1). Lineage (NCBI taxonomy): Eukaryota > Metazoa > Arthropoda > Arachnida > Araneae > Uloboridae > Uloborus > Uloborus diversus. The sequence goes on from NC_072736.1 coordinate 48,889,435, forward strand.
AATAACTATTCAACGGGATGCTTTCAAATTTCTACTGTAGATGGCTAGTATAATCCTAAATATGTGTCTGAAACATTGAAAAATATAACCCTAGCGAAAATCAGAAAGTATAGTTGAACTGTCGCAAAATTTTATGAACAAATCAGATTTTATGCAAATATCTCTCGAAACGTGATTCGTGAAGGACCAGTACGGTTTTGTCTCAACGAATTTTAAAGTGTAGCGATGGCTTAACGTGTTATCAAGATCCCAAAGTCTCTACAGTTCTCGCCTTAAGAAGTTGAGAAACTCTGGAAGCTAAAAGCTGTAGGAAAATCCGTTATGGAAATCTCAGCGATTTTAAATCGGTCTAAACGTGGTATTTATAATGTTCTGACACGTGGGAAACAATTTAAACCTGCGTCTCGCTCAAGAAGGATGAAAAAACTATTTTTCGTGAAGATAGAAAAATTAAAAATATTTCTCTAACAGTAAATTTGTCTCTTAGTCAGATAAAAATTCGACTTGGATCAAAAATATTACTTGACACCATACGCAGACAAATAACCTAATCAGAATTTATCAAAAAACAAAAGTTAGCTCGTAAATCTTTTCTGAAACAGTGTCACAAACAAGCAAGACTGCAGTGGGAAAAACACCACATGCATTGTAATGACGAATGGATTAGTATTATACTCTCAGATGAAAAAAAAATCAAATTTAGACGATCCAGATGGGTTTTCATACTATTGGCGTGACTTAGGAAAGACTCGAAGTGCATATTCAGTAGGCACCAAGGCTCGCTCATGGTATATGGGGCGTTTTTGCTTTAACGAACAAACTTCTCTTAGCTTTATGAAGGGCAGACTAAATTCAGAAATGTGTCAAAATACCCTAAGCGAGCATTTGTTACCGTTTGGTGAAGTCGTAGGTGGTCCTAATTGGACTTTTCAGCAAGATAATGCTCCAACGCACACTTCCGGTCGTACAAAAGAAAGGCTAGCGTTTTAAAATATCAGTGTAATGAACTGGCCAGCACTCACCCCAGGTCTCAATCCGATGGAAAACGTCTGCGAAATTCTCTCACGTGACGTATACCAGAATGGGAAGCAATATTGCTCTGTACACGATCTCAAATCAGCAATCGAGGACGCCTGGTCCATCCTCACTGCCGAAACGTTCCATAATCTCGTGTTATCAATAGAATATCGTGTTTTTGAGCTTATTAGACGCAATGGTAACACCATAGACTATTTAAACTTTCATGCTTTCTTACAAGCAAATATTTCGTTTTTGTGCCCAAACTTTTGCGACAGCAAAAATTTTGATTTTTTATGAAATCTAATTTTTATTTCTTTAAATTGTTTCCAAATTTGAAACATGAATTTGTGAGCCGATTGTTTAAATACAGTAAAAACTTCAAAGCTTTTCGGTGCATAATTTTATTTTTATTAAAAGATTTCAGCTGTGCTGAAACTTTTTCGCCGGACTGTATGCCTGGTGACTCAGACGAATACCGCAGTAACGATTTTAGGCTGTTGCTTCCCATCTTGTCTTTAATATAGCCCCACCGAAAGGAGTCACATACGTTCGGATCCGAAGAATATGGTGGTTTATTGAGGCCCATGACAGCGACCTCTAAGTACCTCAGAGCTTGAATGCGGCTTCAATGTGTTCATCCAGGACATCAAACATTATCCTGCGTCCATGGAATCAAGAAGGAACTACACACTTTTAATATCAGAGACTCTTTGGATAATGGGATTAAGTCATTTTCCAAAACCATTTAGTGTGGTGTCAAGCGACCCCATTTTGTTTGAGTTATATTTTTTCATCCATTTCTCACTAAATCTTATGGTTGAACATCTTGTTTCGTAGTTAAAGCCTCTTCAATGCCAATGTCACCTTTTGCATAGGAATATACTGCAGACTGCATTCCTTCCGCAACAATATGCTTGATGAACTGGTTTTCGCCAGGTTACTTTGGTGGCGCATTTTGTACCTTTCGAAAATGTATTTTCCATATGCCGTTGGCATCATTGTAACCCTCCGCGTATGCGAATTTCACGCCTTGGCGAATGTTTTGGCTTCGGCCTTCTTTTTCTATGCTCCGGCAACCTGTTGCTACGTGATCCAGTTTTTTTTTCACATTTTTTTGAGTACTTGGTTCTTTTTTGAAGGTTGTTGTGTGAAAAATCTATTGACAAAGAGCATGTGAACATACCCATGAAGACAGGTTCGCTGGATTATGTACTTTCAATGAGTACAAAACATTTGCCAAGGCGTGAAATGAGCATATGCAGAGGGTTGCAATGATGCCAACGGCATATGGAAAATACATTTTCGAAAGGAACAAAATGCGCCACCAAAGTAACCTGGCGAAAACCAGTTCATCAAGCATATTGTTGCGGAAGGAATGCAATCTGCAGTATATTCCTATGCAAAAGGTGACCTTGGCATTGAAGAGGCTTTGAATACGAAACAAGATGTTCAACCATAAGATTTGGTGAGAAATGGATGAAAAAATAGAACTCAAACAAAATGGGATGGCTTGACACCACATTTAGTAACGCTCAGGATTTACCGTGCTATCAACGAATATCGCACCGAATTTTTCATGACTGGACATTGCACACCGCACATCCACCTGTTGAAGATGAGTAGACTTCTCTATCATGAAATGTAGACTATCAGTCCCCCAAATGCGCCCATTCCGCTTATTAACAAATCCATGCAAATGAAAGTGATCTTTGTCGCTAACCAAACCAAATCCTCATCAAAGGGCTGTTAGTCAATTTTGATTAGAAAAGTTTTCATACAACGTAACCACTGCTCGTCCCTGGGGCTTAAAGGTTAAGTGCTTTGAATTTAAATGATGAGAGATGCAGATATTCAACATCAATTTGCCTTAATGTGCCCCGATTTATTTTCGCCTGATGACTGATGCATTTTCTGAGGGAATTCATACATGAGAAAAAAGCACGAATAAATAACATAGTGAGCAAGAAAAAAAATCCATTAATAAAGCTGAATTGTTGAATGAGAGAATGTACATGAATAAACTGACGAAACAAAACGTAAGGAATACAATATATAAATGTATAAATTAATAAAATGAGTTCGTTGACTTAGCCACTCATGCACTCGATACAGTTAATTAAACATTTAAAATCGACAAAAGCCTAATATTAGGTAAATAAGTACCAATCTGAGCATCCGTAACTTAGTGAAAACTTCAATGTTCACAGAAACAGTATAATTTTATTATACCAAACATTGTTGTTAATATAAGTGACCTGTATCATTAGAGACTGATGTTTGGAACTAGGTTTTCTTTTTATACATAAAATTTAAACATTAGATAGACATTACATAAAAGTTTATTGATTTCCATTTAGAATTAAATAAGCCATTGGCTAGTAAAAAAATATCAATTATACAAAGATATATTTCGCAAAATGAACCTAGTCATATTATATAGTTATATGCTAACATTTACGATGTATAGTTGCAATTAAAAAAATAGTGGTACGAAAAGAAAAATAAGTAAATAAATAAGAACTGAAAGATACCAAAACGATGCTAACTAAACGGAAGTGAATAATTTGTGGAAAACAACCATGTCATAATTTTAGCCAGTTTAATTAAGTTAAAAAAAGGCACAAAAACCATAGTCGCATATAAGTTTAACACATATTTATATCCTCAATTTGAAATTTGTGTTTATTTATTTTTTACTTGCTACGTACTGTTCCCAGAATTATAACAATAAACAAATAACAGTTTAAATTTCTCGAAGAAGAAAGTTATCTTTAATGTGATTTCTAAGCATGTATGAAAACTTAATTATATTTAAGAAGGAAAGGTAATGCTTTTGTTTTTGCTTTTTAGAAACTCTTTACCTTTTCCAGTCCTTTTCTCGATAAGAAATGGAATTTCCTTTTTTACTTCTTGTTACTAGAATTCTTTAATTACATAAAAGCATCATTTAAAACAAGCCGAATAATTGCAATTACCAACTGATGAGTTTTGTTGAGGAAAATGTAATGATTGTGATTTTAATTTATTAATGATTTATCTTATGAAGAACTAAATTTACGGTAATAACCAAAACAAACCCTATTTATTTTTTTCTTGTGGAGTTTTATAGCCGCATTATGATTAATTATTTGATTTAAAATATTGCAAGTCCTTTTTTTTACTAAGTACAATTTTTAAAAATTAAACACTTGAAATGAATAAAAGAATAAAAGAGCAATATTGTTCAATAGAAGAAATTGTATATTATAAAATAAGTAAATTTAGTGGTTTAGATAAATCTTTGAAAAATAAGGGTATTATTATCTTGTTAGTGTCAAGTTTCTTTACTTGCGAGTTTTAATTAGCTATACTACCATTGTAAACAATAAAGAAAAACACTTTTATAACAGAATAAGACTTTGGATACTAATTGATCCTATTACATAAAAAATACAACACTAAGACAGATATTAAAGTCTTTTCATCGTTGTATATTTATGTTTTAGTACCTAATTGTACTTTTTTGCAAAATTAAACACTGTTTATCCCGAACATATCTGTTTCAGCAACTGGTTGCATTGATAAATATTATTCTAAAAATAAATCTTTAGTTCTTATGTATACTGTATTCTGGCTATTAACATTAAAAAAAGTCAAATACTGTAAGATAATATAAATTAGCATATTGTAAATAACTATTTGAGTTTCACAATGAAGCAGTCTTGAAATGTTTTATTAGAAAGTTACATAAAAATAAAATAAATAAATCGAGTTTAACAATAGTTATCTTCTCAACGACACCAGTAAGTTTGAATTTATTAAAAAACTGCAACAAATACCTCCTTTCAGAGATGCTTTTAGTTTTTGTCTGCATCATATCGAAGGGTTTGATTAATTATAGTGTCTCTAAGTAAGATTTTGTTTTGCCATTTTAAGTTTAAGCTTTGTTATCATTTTCAAAGTAAAAAAAATATCTTCAAATTTGCGCAATTTGGGCTAAGCAATACAAATTTTGGGCTCATTTTAGTCACGTACATGGTATTGTTAAAGATCACAATGCTTTCAAAAAATAACATCAAAAACGAATCTTATACATATTTACCTGAACATCTTCCCAAAATAAGTTTATCAAAGTATAAAAATTTATAAAAGTGTGTGTGTGAAGAAATCGATGCAGTTTCACGTCATTTCTTTTGAACAGATATGTGAATATTAGCAGAATCCAACATTATAAAAGGCAAAAAAATAATGTCGCCTTGAAAAACTATTGAATCCGCAAATAAAGATGTTGATACTTAAGTATGCAAGTAAACTTCAATATTTTTTGTTGAATGATTGATGATAAGTCACATATGCTTCAGTTTAGTGGCCTTAACGTTATTACACGACAAACCAGGTCTTTCTGCAAATATATCAAACATGTCCTGAGAGATATCGTTAAATTATTTAAATTTCAAGAGAGGATACAAAAGTAGTATTAGGAGTAACATTTTCATTAGGACCTTTTTACTTCTTTTTACAAAAAAAAGAAGTATTATATTCTCAAAAAAAAAAAAAAAAAAAAAAAATCGCTCAAAAACCGACCTTAATTTCCATTTTGCTCACTTCCGAATGAATGTTGAGTTTTTTTCTTCGACTCGATCACACATGGATAAGTGCCTAGGAACGTATAGACACGCGATATATCAATTTTGACGATTCCCGGGTTCATTACAACGAGTTTTCTCGTGTCATCTGTATGTACGAATGTAGTTATGTATGTGCGTATGTGCGGATGTATGTCGCTTAAATCAAGAACGGTATGTCCTAGAAAGTTGAAATTTGGTACGTAGACTCCTAGTGAGGTCTAGTTGTGCACCTCCCTTTTTGGTTGCATTCGAGTATTTCTGAAGGGATCTTTTGCCTCTTTTTGGGGGAAATCATTGTTAATTTCGATTCTAAACTCAAGTGGTGCTACAAGTTGGCGAACTCTTGGCAATATATCGCCAGTCTTCTGGTCGCAAAATTTTTGAAATATGTAGAGTAATTGTATACGTAAATGATGGTTTTCTAAATTTTTAAGCGATTTATATATAAGTGGTGCAAACAGTTAGTGAAAATTTTTTTTTAAGTATTAACTAAATTTAAACATCATTTTTTTACTGAAAAGTATGAAAAAGAAACTAGAATACAATGCAAAAAAGTGCATTAGAGTGAGAGGTATATATCTGAAATACTTCACTCTTCTTAGGTACCTTGTTTGTAGCAAACCAATGGAAAAAGGCTGCTTTTCTAGATTTTCAAATGTAAATATGGGCAATGGTTCATACTAGTTCAAATTGAATCTCCTCAAATATGACCAATTTTGCCAAACTGCCACAGGTATACACTTTATTTGATAGTAGTGAAATCTAATAGGAGATTCGACAGTCCAGTAATTGTCGTTACATTGTCAAACGTTAACTTATTTAAGATGTCTTACCAATTTGCATTTAATTGCATTTCTTCTGTTTTATGTCAGACTTTTATCTCATACTAGGATATACTACCGAAAATAGAGGCCATTGAAATCATGCATTAAAACATTTTTCTGTATATATATATATATATATATATATATATATATATATATATATATATATATATATATATATATATTTTTTTTTTTTTTTTTTTTTTTTTTTTAAGTTTTATATTAGTGAAATTTATTTAAATTATATGCTATCTTTATAAATTTCACTGAAGAATAAAATAGTTTTCAGTGTTTTTTTCTATACATGTATTGAACTACAAAATCAGTTTAAATTTGTGAATGGTAAAATAGCCCAGTCAATGAAGGTAAAAAAAAGGCTTTGTCGCAACTAATTTAGGGAAAGCTGAATTTTTGCAGGATGTTAGCAAATAATGTATAAACTAAAAAAATACAAAGTCCCGACCCCTACTCCCTCTTGCTTTCTCCCCCAACCCCCTCCGAAGCATTGCAGGAGCAATACTATGATTATACGATTTTCGTGTCGCAACTAATTATGGGGAAAACTGAATTTTGGCAGGATGTTTGTAGCTAAGGTACATACTAAAAAGTCACAAAGTCCCGACCCCCATCCCTCTTGCTTTCTCCTCCACCCCCCTCCGAAACATTTCAGGAGCAGTACTATGATTATACGTTTTTCGTGTCGCAATTAATTGGAAAAAAGCTGAATTTGGCAGGATGTTAATGCATAAAGTAGACACTAAAATGCCACAAAGTCCCGACCCCCTCCCCACTTGCTTTCCCCCACCCCCTGCGAAACATTGCAATAGCAGTACTATGATTATACGCTTTTTGTGTCACAACTAATTAGGGCAAAGCTGAATTTTGGCAGGACGGTAGTAAATAAAGAAAACACTAAAAAAACACAAAGTCCCGACCCCTACCTCTCTTGCTTCCCACCCTCTCCGAAACACTTAGACCATCAAAGGAGTACTACGATTTTTCGCTTTTCCTTTCGCAGCTAATTAAGAGAAAGCTGAGTTTTTGCACGATGTTAGTAAATAAAGTGTACACTAAACCTAGACAGTCCCGACCCCAACCCCTCTTGCTGCTCCCCTCCCTCCTTCCGAAACATTGCACACTGATCAGTTCAGTACTATGATTATACGCGTACAGATTGAAAATTTATGATGTTACCGGGGTGTTCCTTTTTTTATTTCACTTCAAACAATATTATAAACCACTGGTGACCAATCTAGGCCCATATGCCGTATCCAGCCCGCGAAGCTGATCCGTGTTGCCCGTTGATTTGTGAAATGTTCCAACTCGAAGAGCACGATTAATGACAATGTTACAAATTGTTAACCAAATATTTAGAAATTGGTTTCTGAAAACCTTGTTGGGACCACTGTTATACACAAATTCTGAAACATACACTTTTTATGTAGATGGATCAGTTTCACCATTTTACCAACTGAATCATATGCAGAAATCTCACAACAAAAACCAAAATGTAACTTCAATAAATTAATTGCTTTTTATCATTACGCCTTGGAAAGAAATGTTTCAACAAAATTTATAGATAATAATATGATAATAGTCATTTTCTTGAAATAGGTTAACAATGTAATTGACGTTCACTTAAAGTTTTTACTACCATAATGGAATTATTTGTTGCAAAAAGTTTATAATTCGTTTGTGTCGGCGATAGTCTACAAAATAATGTTAATGCTTGGCTAACTATTTAAGCTTTAAATAAATCAGGAATAGTATATATTTGAACTGATTATTTTCTTGCAGCGGATATTATTAACGTTTAATATTACTTTTGGTTTTTATTTTTAAGTCTTATATAAGGGGCGATCTTCTAATATTTCGTTTGTTTGGTACGAAATATTGTTACAGTGCATTCCACTACAGTGTCCACACATAGACGTGCAATCGAACCTAGCTTTACGACAGATACAGTTTGAAACACATAATCCTTTCAATTGCAAGATACTAATTGGAGAAGTTCACTTGAAGCAGAGGTAATCTTCATGAACTAAGGAATCAGTCTGTTGCATGAAGTATAATGCCAACCCCACTCTTCTGGGGGAAGTTTAAAACCTTACCAAGTTTGAATCTGGTGTTGACCCTAAAAACTCTGGTGCAAACCTTAAAAAGATATTGACGAGTGACGTCTGAAGTTGGTGGACATTTTTGTGATTACTTGCTTTTCACAAACCTTTATTCAAACTCGGTTAGGTTTTAAACCTTCCAGCAGAAGAATGGGTTTGGAAATATATTTCAAGCAACAGACTGATTCCTAAGATCATGACAATAACCTTTCTGCTCCAAGTGAAATTCTCCTACTAATAGCTTGCAACTGTAAAACATTGTGTTACAAACTGTAGCTGTCGTAAAACTGGGTTCGATTGTACGTCTATGTGTGGACACTGTTGTGGAATGCATTGTAACAATATTTCAGACCAAGCCAACAAACTGTTAAATGGCCCCTTATAAAAAAAATTGCAGTTATAATAACTTGATGCCTTGTTTTTCTTTTGATTGCAATCTGTTTTTCAGAAACTAAATGCTACATAGTCCTCGAGTTGTAACATTTCGCAAAACAACGGTTCATACTGATCAGTTTCATGGGACGGATGTGACCCGTGGGACATAGGTTGGGCACCACTGTTTTATAATATTGTGAAAATAATGTGTGAAATAAGTGAAATAAAAACAGGACTTCGGTATCATCATTAGTTTTCGAGCTGTAAGCGTATAATCATAATACTGCTATTGCAATGTTTCGGACGGGGCGGGGGGGGGGAGGGAGCAACAGGGGTAGGGACTTTGTGTTTTTTTAGTGCATACTTAGTATACCAACATCTTGAAAAAAAAATCAGTCGGAAGGGGGGCAGAAAGAAGGGTGGGGGTAGGGACTTTGTCTTATTTTAGTGTATACTTTGTACTAACATCTTGAAAAACATCCGGTTTCCCCTAATTAGTTGCGACACGAAAAGCGCATAATCATAGTACTGCTCTTGCAATGTTTCAGAGGGGGTGGAGAGGAAAGCAAGAGGGATGGGGAATCGGGGCTTTGTACGTTTTTTAAAGAATACATTACGTACTAACATCCTGCCAAAATTCAGCTTTCTCTTAATTAGTTGCGACACGAAAAGCGTACAATCATAGTACTGTTCTTGCAGTGTTTCGGGGGGGGGGGAGAAAGAGTGGTGGGGGTCGGGACTTTGTACTTTTTTAAAGAATACATTATGTACTAACATCCTGCCAAAATTTAGCTTTCCCCTAATTAGTTGCGACGCAAAATGCGTATAATCATAGTATTGCTATTGCAATGTTTCGGAAGGGGTGGGGGGAAAGCAAGAGGGGCGGCGGTCGGGACTTCGTGGCATTTTAGTGTGTAATCTATGTACTAACATCCTGCCATAATTCAGCTTTCCCCTAATTAGTTGCGACACGAAAAGCGTATAATCATAGTACTGCTCTTGCAATGTTTCGGAGGGGGTGGGGGAAAAAGCAAGAAGTGTGGGGGTCGGGACTTTCTATTTTTAAGTGTATACTTTATGTATTAATAACCTGCAAAAATTTAGCTTTCCCTAAATTAGTTGCGACACGAAACCTTTATTGACTGGGCTAAAAGACACGGCAACCTAATTATACTCAAGTAAAGAAAAGCCGCAAATACTATTAAAGAGGAATAATAATACATGTTGGATCTTCAGTAGCGGATAAGTCTCTTGGGACCGCTTCAAACAACACGTTTCAACCACTTAGTAAAATTTCCAAATTTTAAAGGCCTAAAATTGCAATTCAAGGGCTTCTCTTTGGTCTGGTCCTGGAGGTCTAGCCGTTTGTAAATTCTTGCTGGTACCGTAAACCGGGGTGACATTGCCTAGTTTTTAAGTTTAGAGTCAATTTTTTTGTACTTGCTGCAAGATAATTTGAATAATGAAAATTTTGCGGTTTTGGGGAAAGCAAAAGGAATTGGGATCGCTAGTGCAGTTCATTTTTGACTCACCTAATATATTTTTAAAAAATGAAAAACTGGGTGGGCAAAGTTACTTTGCCCACCCAATGGGGTCCTCCTAAAAGGGGTGACTTTGCTCACTTTGATTTTTCATAGAAAAACGCCTTAAATTATTTTGTTCTGCAAAGTCAACTTATTCAGGTGTCCATAAAAACAGGCTGCATATTAATTAAAAATGTTTTTTTGAACAAAGGGATGCAGGAAATGAATAATAACTTTGAAATGTACAGGAAAATCCAGAAAAAAAAAGAAACTAGTATATTGCATGTAAAAATATTCTGTATTATACACAACAAAGCAAGCTAGTAGTTTACCAGTAACAGTATTAGCAAAGATTAGAGAGATACTTCCTTTGGAGCTATTCATACTGCTTTCAGGATACTTCACTCCTCGTCGAAATATTATGAATTTGGAACCCGGGTCATCACTTACATCAGTTTCATCGTAGTTCAGAGTGTTTTCTGGTGAAACGTTATGTAAGGATTCATACTAATGATCGAAATAGGTAGATATAGGTTTAGGACCTCCACTCTGCTGTTGATCGGAACATTTTTGAATATTTACTTTCTGAGTGCTCTTTTTTAGGTCGATTAAAAAATGACTTAAACCAATCTACCACTGAAATATTATTCTTGATCTTCACACACACACACACTCTACCCGCAAGAGACAAGTTATCTTTAGCAATGATCTGCATATCTATTGATGACTGAGGCATTTCCCAATCAATGCACACCAAAATTTGTTTGATTATTTATTTTTCATCTGACACTGATAGACATGTCCCCCCTCCCCCAAGTTGTTTAATGTTTTTACCTTGAGATTTCCCAAAGTTATTCGGAGAATCTCTTGCTTTTCAGCCAAATAGACCACCTTGCCAAATCGAACTACCTAGCTCAACAATATCACCAACTGCTTTGTCGAGAACAGTATTTGTGTATAAGATATACTATCGGTTCCTTAATTTCCCTTTTTTGTGCGTACCATTTCGCTAAGAGATTGCTTGAAACAAATAATAATACACACTTATATTAATACTAATCATTATTTGCTCATACATTTTCAAGTAAGGATCCATTTTTTGCACTGGATCAAGTGGTCAAAATGAATTTGTTATAAAAGCCGAAGTGAAATTGCTCACAGGGTTTATAACTAGTGTGTATGGTTTAAAAAGAAATGCAAACGTTACTTCTTCCTTATTATAAGAGCAACTGGAAAATGTAACAGGCGGTACTTACTGACTCAACACGTAAACAGCACAGATGTAATTTGGCACACACTAAAATTTCCTTAAATAATCCTACAGACAATAAAACAACGTGCTAGACTAATAACTTATCAAGAATCGTTCTGCCCCTTCCTCGTGCATTCTTCACAAAGCAGAGATGATATTTCACTATCTTAGAAGCTCGCAGCGGAATCTTGATGTACTACTTTTAAGAAGAGAAACTTTGAATTAAAATCGGGCAAAGTCACCCCAGAGGGCAAAGCCACTTCAGTTTACGGTATTTGATTAAACCCCTTAAACTCTTTCGTGAGTATCACTGGCCGAAATCAATATTCGGAAGCCAATAACTAAGCCGATGCTTGCACCTGTTTCGAAAACTTTCCTGTTGGGAACAGGACTGGATTTAGGGGAGGGCAAGCGATACAACTGCCCCGGGGCCTCCACAACAAAGGGACCCAGACAGTAAAATTTTTACAAAATATCCTAACTTTCACGAGTCGAAAATATCGGATATATACATACAGTGGCTCCCAAAAGTCTTCGTACACCTACGACTTTGAACGAAATAGGCCCTAAATCATTGGTTAGAATTAATATTTCGGAATAGGTATTTAATTATAAGATCTATGATCAATTTTTAACAAAACTGCATGAATAGTTTTTAAAAAATATTAAAACTTAATTTTTTAAAAAACTAAAAACCGAAAAGTGCCGGAAATTTTATCTCACAAAAGTCTTCGTACACTTTATAAAATGGCTATATATTATTGAATAATCTAACTTTTGATTAAGTTACTAATTAGTAGAATATCATACAGTATTCATAAAACCTTTTAAACGTCTGGGAATAGATTTCATTCTTTTTCTTTCTTTTTTTAGCGTAATTTCTGAGTAAGTGTTCTATCTCACTTCGAGTATTACTATTTCTAGCTCTATTTTCGTTTTAAAGCCCTATTTTCGTAATCTAGCCTCCAGAGATATCAAAATACGTTACATTAAAATACAATCTGGAGATTGAGGGGTATTTTCTAAACGTTAGGACAATTTTCGATTCACTAGACGCAAACGTTGAAAACCGTGTCCTTTTATCGTTATCTTGGTAAAAAAACAATGTTGTTTCCAATAACCAAATTTTTGGCTAAGAGTTAAAAATTGGTTTTTAGAATATTTAAAGGAACAGCATGATTCATTATTTCATCAAACTACCAAGTCCTGATGCTGATATGCACCCTCACACTAAAATACCTTCACCGTCCTGATTGATCCAACTAAGTTCTTAAGATTAAGTTCCTATTTTTTTCTTCTACTTACAGTTATACAACAATTTAACCAAAAATGTTGAATTAATTTTTATCTGTAAGTAAGACATGATTCTAAACTGTTTTTAGCTTATTTATCATTGATTTTGGGACGAAAAGCGTAAGCTTTTTGTTTTTCGCACGACCACGAAAACTTCTGCAGGAAGAGGTCCCATTTAATCCAGCTAATCAAAGAACTTGACGAACAATTTTAGGTTAAAATTAAATGTAAAATGTTTCATTTAACTCTGCAGAGACTTTTACAGTACTCAAATGTGTATTTTACATAATTTTTTTAACTTTAAATCTACGATCACGTTTTATCAACTTTGCGGTTTGACTTTTTCTTACCTTGTTTTCGGTCCGATTCCTTTCTTTAAAGCATTTTATCAAGCACTTTACTATACAAACAAATAAATTAACTAATTTAGAGACATTTCAAACCAATTTATCTCTGCTGTGGGAAAAAAAATTCAAATTTTGAATGGCGTTTGCGGTTTTTTACGAATACCAGCCATTTTACAGTAATAAGCAATATATTAAGGAATAAATAAACAAAAAATTAAAGTCAAATGGCTTATAAGGGTCAACACAATGCAAAAATATTAATAAAACGACATATGATAATTTTAATCGTGAATTTATTCGAAAATACTTGAGTGTACGATGACTTTTGTGGCAAGTTATTTCTCCGTCTCTTCGTTTTCTGACCCATTACAAAAAGAAGATCCGTCAATATTTTGTAAAAACCTATGAGTTATATTTAGAATGACATAGGAATGATGTGAAAAAATATTGGACTTGATATTCGAATTCAGTTTTGAGTTATTTTGGTTTTACTAAAAAATTTCAAAGTGTACGAGCACTTTTGGGAGCCACTGTATATATCAAAATATTTTGGGTATAAATCAAAGTATCGGATATTTTCAAAAATATGATGATCTTTTCGAACCATGATTAGGGGCTTCCACTCCTTCGTTGCCCCGGGGCCTCCACACTTCCAAATCCGACCCTGGTTGGGAACGAGGAATTAATATAAGTTTTAAAATTTTTTATTCGTGAAAAACTCGCGTTATGGTCTTTTCGCGTAAGTCAAATCGAATTGTAGTTTGATTAAACTCTACAACGGTTTAAACTATCAACCTATTTATCCAAAGCCTTTTTGAATTTGTGTTTGGGCAGGTTCTTAGACTCCTATGTGCTTGAAGGACGGAAGCATCATTGTAAAAATACCCATCCTTTGCAGTTTTCAGTTTCTGAAGAGACAATAGATTGGTCCTTGATCACTCTCCGTTTTTATCCGATCTATCATAATAAGATATTTTTTTATTCCCAAAACTGAAAACTGCAATAAAAAGGGATTTTTACGATGATGTCCCAGCTATTCAAGCAGCCGCGACCCAGGTGATAAAGAACAATTCCAAAACCGAATTTAAAAAGTCTGTGAACAAATTGGTTGTCCGTATGAAACGTTGTATTTTTTGAATTTAATTAGTCATATTTTGAATAAATATTTCTTTTCAATCGTCTTATCTCACTTATTTTACTTTATCACTAAAACATTCGAGCATTTTTTGTTTACAATTTGTACAATAAATTTTAATTTCCGTACCGAATTGTGATACTCTAATCTTCCCTCTTATTTCTGGAGAACTATATATGTTTATTTTCAAATTATAATGTTATGAATGGTTTTTCAAATTCACATTAACATTAGGAACTGTAGTTGCATTGATTAAATTTGAAAATAATAACAAAAATCCTTTATCGGCTAATGAATTCAATATTTCCTTTTTCCTTCTTCCTACATAAAAAAAGATCCTATTATCTTTAAAAATGAATAATACATTTAACATTATCTAAATTACACAAAAGCAATGAGATAAAATAAGTACAATACTTGTAATTAGTCATTTAATGAGCTCTGTTGCACTTAATTTTGGATGAAACATTCTGTTTTTAACGACCTAATTTCACTAAGTGCTTATCTTGTGGCTGGTCAGTTCTTATTTGTTTTCATGCTGAACCTATTTCTGTAGAAACTTTATTTTCCAAAATGGTTGGGACCATACCTTCTTCTGTAAAACGAAAAAAAAATCGGATACGAGGGTTACTGAAGAATTGGTGTTACGAGACAGTAAACACTTAATTCTGGCTTTAAGATGTTTATTTGTTCTGTCTGATGTATCGGTCTGCTTTCAGAACAGGATATTTTTCTGTTTCTATCATATTTAATTTGCAAAAGAACTTTTAAAAAGAGAATTAAAAAACTATTTCTGACTAACAAAATTCGAAAAAATCCCTCGATTCTCGAAAAAATGTCCCGTGCGTAACGCTAAGCTTTTTATTTTATTCAAGTAACTATTAATTAAATATAGGATTAACTGTTTTGCTTTGATACTGTATTAATGCATGCATTATTCCCCATCAGCATTATTTTTTAAAGGCTTTGGTTAGCTGGAAAAAATAAAAAACTTAGCGTTACGCACGGGACTTATTTTCGAGAATCGCCCAAAAAATACTTGAATATATTAACGATCAATTGTAGAGGTGCCTAAAATTTCAGGATCCAGCGTGGTAAAATTTTCTGTAAGTTTAGTCTGAACTTGGCAATTTGACACAACAGCTGATCCGCCACTTTGAGTCACATATTTCGCGTATTCTAGATCCTCACGATTTGGGTCTAGGAAGCTGAAAATTTGAATAGGTTAAATTTAAAGACATCTGTACACCTCTATAAAGTTTCATCCAAATCGGAGATGGTGAAGTGGGGAAGCCTAGGTCACTTGACATGGAATGACTCATCTCCAAATTATTTCTATAACTTCAACTAATTTATTTACAAATGTGAGTACATTACAAATTGAGAATGCCCTAGAAATATATCGTATGAGTTGATTTTAATTTGATTGTTTTCCTTAGCCTTACCACCAGTGAATAAAGATGAAAACAAATAAATAAGTAAATAAATTTAAGGGTCATTTCACAGTACTTTGGACAAATGCAAAGTCAGAAGCATGGCACTTTTTTGCGATAATTATTTAATTTACTTTTTGATCAGCACATTATTTTATTTTAAGTATTTAATATCAACACATAAGCTCAAAATTAAGTAATGTGCTAATGATGCTTTAAATTTTGCTATCGCAAAATATGTCATGTTACAAACTCTACATTTAAACAAATCATTATTAAATGGCCCTAAAAATAGCGTACGAGGGACACATAATCTGTTGTAAAGTTTATGCCACGAACTAGTTTTTTGTGATACATCCACACAATTTCCCTTTACACATACAGTGATACTTGCGTCACACTAGCCGTAAATATAGAAATGTCTCGACATTATCTGTAAATGCGAACATATTAATTACTTCTTAAACGATATTAAATATTTATTTTAAATAAATTATTTTCAAATAATAAAGAAACCAACTTCAAAAAAACAAAGAGGAACTAAAAGGTAAAAAATGAGTGTTTTAAAAAAGTACGTAGGGTAGAGTATGTAGTACACTCCTTACGTATATTTCGAGTAAGAAAGTGTCGAGCACAGGAGTCTGAAAACATTCAACATGAGCAAAATAGAGAAAGAAATAGAGCACAGCGTCTTGGAGACTTCCGATGACTCTGAAGAAAGGCTTTTTCAAATGCGCAATTATTTACAAAGAAAATTATCTTCATCATCAGTTTGACTTTATTAAAGTATGCTTTCCGAAAAAAAAACCACGAGATACTAAAAAATAACTGAAATCGCTTTAACTTTGCCCACAGAATTTGAAAAATTTTCTCGATTTTTCAAGGATTCCATGTTGAGAAACTGTCCTGATGAATATGGGATCATCGGGGAAGTATATACCTTTTCAAACGAGAAAAAAAAAGAGTTTTCCAAATTGGTCTAAGCGTGTTTCAACCGTAAAAACGATTCAGAAACGTTTCTGGAAAATAATGGGCAGCTGATGTGACCAATTTCTGCAAGTAACATATCTTGCAAAATCCAGATACATCTTCCGCTAAAATTCAGTAACCTTCCTGAAGTTATCCTGGAAGCCTCCTGAAAAATTCAGAAATCTTCCCATTAAAAGCCAGTCGCATGTCAGGAAAATTAGAGTAAACTTAAGAACGTATAATATAATAGCTCGGCATCTTCCTGATTTATCAAGGAAGTTCCAAGAGCCTTATCGCAAACATGGCCAAAGTTAAATCACAGTTGCAAGTAAGTGACGAGAATTTTACCCGCCTGCAATTCTTGCAAAGCAAAGAAGTCCACACTTATTCACTCCCTTTGAGAGTTTAATTAGTATGAACGGGACGTAATTGAACTGAAGCCGATGCACTTTATAAATACGTTCAGTTAATCTTTAAACATGGAGCTAAAAATATTTTTCACAACAATGAAAAGTCCCCATTCGTGCGTCTTGTAGCAATTCAGGAATCTTTTTGACAATGATACTTGATTTTTCCAGGAAGTGGATAAAAGCCATTAAAATCCCGAAACGTTACTGGAAATACCCAGTAACGTTTCGGATTTTTTTTTACAGTGTTGAGTTTACGGGGAATATACATAAAAAGATTCCGACGAATTGAGAACGTCTTTTTTTGACGTCGGTTAAAAAAAGAAAAATCTTAATACGCATAACATTGTATACGATTGGCACTAAAAACTGATATTTAATTCTCTGCAAGATTTATTTGTGCGCTGATTTAGTAGAACCATTTAAATGTCAATGGTTTTCCGAACTATTTTATATTTCACAATAATACGTGTCACGTAACTCGTGAAAAAAGTAACATTTCTGTGTACATAGCCCCGATATAGATCAGCACCACCCTAGAAACAGAGTATGTATCTACTGAGAGGATACATGAAGATCAAAATACTACTAGAGCAATGATAATAAATTAATTCATGTTTGCTTCAGAGGAATCTTTATTCAAGATTTGCTATATGACTACTAATGATTAATATAGGAGAAATATTTAGGGCGGACTCCCTCAAAGCAAAACCCCCCTAAAAAGTAAAAATACTCCTCAAAACACACCCCTGCCCTTAAGTGGGCACCCCTGATTAATATTAATGTTTTATGGTACTTTCTTTAACATTGCGTAAAGAAAGTACCTTTGTTTTATGATGGCACTTTCTTTAACAATGGATTTTATATTTAATCGTTAAATATTAAAATTAAATGAATATTGTTTTTTGCCAATAACTATTTTCTAAAGAACAAATATGGTGAAGCAAAGGTTTGGGACCTAAGTTAAACAATCATTCCTATGCGTTAAAAAAAAAAGTTTTACTAAGTGAGATGCGATGAATTTACAAACAACAAAGCGCGAGTATAAAATTTGAAGATATCCCTCGATTTCTCCAGGATCCCTCAGTCTTGGACACGATTAGACGACCAGGAGAAGTACACCGTTTTAAACACAAAAATAATTTTCGTAATCGGTCCAGGCGTCTTCTAGTAATCGGGGAGCATAGTGAAAAAAAAATCCAACAAGGTATGTTAATTAGTATTACCATAACTGTAAATTAAAGTGACGGCGTCATGAAATATGAATTCTAGAATACTTGTCAAACTTCTGAAATCGGACACCAGCTACGATATATTTGTTAAGGAACATACATTTAATCGTCAGAGGGGGGGGGAGGAGGGGGATTTTTGTCTTCAGTTTCCTTTAATTAAACATTAAATATATTTCAAAACTGAAATTTTAAAAAAAAATTTTAATGACAAAATGGAGTTATTTATTAGCAAAAGAAAAAATATATATTTAAATAATTAATTCATTTATTTTCGTAGCAAAATGCATTTAATTTACTGATTTTCTACATGAAAAATAAATACGTTAGTAAGACTATAATTAAAATTAACAGGCGCTGTCGTGAAAATCAAACAACTCCATTCGTGAGAATTAAATATTGTTCAAGACAAGATTCCTGCTTCGAAAAAAATGCACCGTTCACGCCGAAACCACTTGACCTTTGACGTATCTCTCAGCTGACGAAAACTGGTGTACGTAGCCACAACGTGTGAAATTTAAAGTTTCTTAGATTTTTAAAGGACTCCTCATCAGATTTAGACAAAATTAACATGGGACCATCTGGAAAGCATACTCTTCTAAACAAAACAAAATTTTGAAATCCATCCAGTATTCTTGTAGTAATACGAAAACATACATAAAAAGCCGCAAGACGAAATCATAACCTCATTTTTTGAATTCGGTTAAAAAATTTTAACAGACAAAACCTTTAAATGAATTTATACTTTAAAACTGTATTCGAAGGAATTTATGCTTTGAAATGTGGATATTTTTAATGCGTAAATAAAAAATAAATCAACTGCTTAAGTATAAAAAAATAAAGATACGAAGAACTAAAATTATTAAATACTTTTAAAGTTAAAGTATTTTGTAATGAACTAGGGAAACTACATCAAAAACGGTGGAGAAAAATTTAACTTCATTTCATTCATATTTCCAAACAAAATGAAAACAACTTTTAGTTTTATTAGAAATACCAACTAAAATGTCGAAATCAGAAATAAAATAAGAAAACTAATTGCTTCTCCCTTAAACGTTAATTAATTACAAACTTAACTCATCAACTTTGCAATTCGCACGTTGACGCGAAGACTATGAGCTTGATTTAATATTTATGCTGATTTTTTTTTAATTTTTTTTACATGTCATGAATCAAACAAAGACTTTTATAAAGTTTTGCATTTTTTAATGTTTTTAATTAAATCTGGCGTAATTATATATCTTATTTTATATTTTTCCAGTGAAATAAGTTTTTTCTTGACTTTTTATTACTTAAAAAGAATAAGAAATGATTATGAATCAATATATTTCTTCCTTTTTTTTTTTTTGCATGAATTTTAACAGAGATATTTATTAGTCTAAAAGTTGCTTTTTTGCCATTGGAACTTTTATTGTTTTCCTTTGAATGGTCCAAAAAAATAAAAAAATCACAAAGATTTTAATTACTTATGATTTGTCAGTAACAAAACTGATTTATATAAGAAAATAACAATTGTAAAATGTAACTGTAATGATAAAACTTACTTTTGACGAAAACATATTTCAAAATTTTCCTTACCGTATTACAACATAAAAAATGCAACCAAGAAAACGGAATTAGCGAAAAAATCAGAATTCAGCACATTTCAGTATAGAACAAGATAGAACATGACATTTGGACATTTCTTTTGCCTGTTTCAAAATCACTTTTTAAGATGACTTAGTTTTGAACCAGAAAATATTGTTTTTTAGCTCACATGTAAAATTTCGAAAAGTGAAATTAGGATGGAACTAGTTAATTAGCATCTTATGCGCATTAAGACGCATATATTCCCTCAAACTGCACCCTATGATGCGTACATATCTTTTTGAATATATATATATATATATATATATATATATACTAATTTATAAATTCCTGTTTCAAATAACAGGGATCAGGTTATGCAATATATATATATATGTATTGCATAACCTGATCCCTGTTATTTGAAACAGGAATTTATAATTGGATGCTTCACTTGCCAAATCGATTAACTTCGTAAAACAAAAAGTCGAGAAAAGTGATGAAGGAGATAGTGTTATCTATAGGAGTGAATGGGCCCTCGTGTTACATTTTCTGCCATCGTAGGATCAGAAATGTACTGAACCAAAAGTTTATTATAAATTCACATTCTAAGCATTGATGAAGCACTATTAAAGCAGAAATAAGTTTTTTTTTTTTTAAGTGGAGTTAATCGATTTGGCAACTGAGGCATCCAATTATGAAAATGGATCAGTTAAACGTTTAAATTCCCTTAAAAATAAGTTGCATAACACTGCAAACTTTTATTATATTTTACAAATATTTACTTGCTTTATAGTTTATTTATTTAAGTGTCGCAAAGTAAGGTAAATGCAATGAATATCACAACTTACTCTGCTCAAAGAATGCAAAGTAAATATCGCTTGGATTATTTGTACATTGGTGAATTAATTAATCATTGGTGAATTTGAGAGTTGGAAAGGAAGTTAATATGAATTAAACAAACATTCCAATAATAATAGCTTATTCATTCACCATACAAATGTGGCAAAATATAAATGTAGAATCACAAAAGACACTAGAAAAACTGGGGTAAGGGGGAGGTACGCTGCTATTCAGAAGTTCCTGAAATATATCTTAGAAATCTTCATTATGAAACTAATTATAAAACTCTCCTGAGATACACTATATATATTTTAATTCCACTCCATTGTTTATGTATAAATCGAGAAATTATGCTTTGTTTCATAGATATCTATGATGAGATGTGTCATTAATTGCGGTAGAAAGAAAGATAATATTTGCAAAAGAAGAGACCTTTATGCCACAGAATGGAAAAACTATTTCACCCGAAAGATGCTCCTTTTTTAAATTTTTTTTTTAAAGGTAAGTCAAAATTATATAATATGTTTATATACAGGATGTTCCGTTTTAACCTGCAAGACCTTTATTTTCGCAACCGTTAGTCCTAGATGAATACTTCAATAGGGTTGTTTCCTTCAGTCAAAAGTACTACTTTTAGTCACTGAAATTTATAGACGGAGTAAAAAAAACATGGACCCAGAAAATACTTTTATTTTCCCAACAGTTATTTTTAATTAATTTTTTTAAATGTCCTATTTTGAAAACAATGCTTGGTCTTTACGACGTCACAAAATAAGCAATTTGGC
The DNA here is from genome assembly GCF_026930045.1 of Uloborus diversus. Classification (NCBI taxonomy): domain Eukaryota; kingdom Metazoa; phylum Arthropoda; class Arachnida; order Araneae; family Uloboridae; genus Uloborus; species Uloborus diversus. Next base: position 48,911,160 of record NC_072736.1, read on the forward strand.
GCATCTTTCTACCACGCTTCCACGTTATGATAAACAAGAAGCGAACTAAATATTGCGCTTTACGCTTGCTATCAACCATATCGTTGCCAATACGCGTGAGTAAAGATGCAAATTAAATATGTTTCTCCGTGAATGGCAACACTGAATAGCATTTCATCATTTGCGAAGTCACACAACAGAAACGTGAACAATGAAAGCGCAGCGATTTAAGTAATTTTTTAAAAATATTAAACTTGAACAAAATATTTTAAAATGGTCAGTCAAGCTCATAACGAGCCCTGTTTTAACTAGAACCCTGATTTAGTGAGGAAATCAGAAATATTTGGTTGGTAAAATGTTAAGTCTATGGGAGCATAACTCACTTTTAACGAACAAACACCGCTTAAAGCGAACAATATTATCAGTGATACATAAAATTTCTTTTGATATGACACTCAGCTCATCGTTGTTCTATCTCTTTATAAGCTCTTTTGACACTCTGACGTGAAATGGAAGTTGTTAATAAGTCATAAATCCTGAAAAAATCATTTTTTTTTTTCATTTGTGAAGTGGAGAAGCATTTGAAAGTCGTATATTTGTTGACGCCAAATGTGAAGCTGAATAACCTTCAACATAGTCAATTACTTTTGATGACGATTGGCATTTTTTACTACATACAGTCAGACAATAGGGCGGTTCAACGTAAATTAACCAGAAATAATAATAATGGAATAGCATGTGCATGTGTATGTTTTTTTTGTTTATTCTGCTATCTCATTTTTTTCAAGCACTCGGTTCAATCGGGCAAATATTGTATTCTATTCACGGATATTATAAGCGAGTTTGACTGTAATACAACACCATCAGCATTTCCGCTACAGTGCAGTTTCCTAATTTGTATACCATCTTATCTGATATGGACAAAAATACAGTCGAATATATTGTCGCCTCACAGCAACTGTAAGATATCTTACTGTTGTTTCTGGGATTAGATGTTTTACGGTTATAATGAGGCGACGATATATCAAAACAAAATTGTATGTAAATATCTCGGATGGAGAGGCAAACAAAATATAAAGTAAACTCATGATTTTTTGTTTTCATTTCAGAGCTTGGATTATATGCCTTAAACATCATCAAACAATGGATGCATTTTTGCACTAAAAATAAGGTAGACCAGGGAAATGTCGCCACTTTAAGGAACAGAAATTTTTATCACCATCAAAAATCGTATTTATAAGCTAAATCAGTATTTTGGATTATAGTACGCCATCTTAAGAATGTATTGAAAATTTGTTATTTATAATTATATAAAAGAAATAGTCACAAAACATTAATTTGTTAACCTCTGCACTGTGGCGGTATTACCCAGGGGGCTGAGGTAATCCAACCACTATATGACTAAAAAACTAAGAAGGAAAATCTCTTGAAAATCCTACATTCAATTAGCCTTACAATAAATTAATTGAAAAGCAAATGATTTGATATTTTTAGTTTATACGAGTGAAAAAACAGTATTTTAAATTCATCTGATTTCCTTAAAACTTACAAAAATTAAAAGTGTAGTTTTCAGTTGTTTTAGCATTGCTACCCTCTGAATGCATCCACATGCTAGAGCAAGTGCATCTATACACCGTTCGTTTATTATTCATTGCATATAGCACAAAGTTGAACGTTTGGATCGCTTAGATCAAAAAGGTCATCATTTTCGTCGTCGTTAGAAAACGTTTTGACGTCGATGCCCTCCTCATCTAAAAACTTTTCAAAACTAGGAAGTCGCTTGCCCCTATTCTTAACAGATTTGTTCATTTTCTTTGCCGTGTTCTCACTGATTTCTCTTTCTTTTCCATGGATTCAGTTTGATAGATATTCCCGAAAACTTTATTGCAAATTATCTTTCGGCTTGTTTCTTTTTCCTTTCTTTTAGTTACTGTTTCTTCCAAAGCTGCCTTCATTAGGGATCCCGTTAGAATTAACGGTGACATCTTATTTTAAACATTCCTTTAACCTTTCTGCTGCCTATTTTTTAATTGGTGAAAAGTTTTCTAGCGAATGAAGAAACGTTTTTTAAGCCACGTCCTGAACTGTCTTTAATGAGAAAGGTGCGACATTCAGTAAATCACCTTAAGACGTATTGCTCGCATTTACAAGATTATTTTCTTCACCAGATTCTTCTGTTAAGATTAAATTCCGTTAACTAACTCTGTTTTTACTAAACTCAGTTTACAAGAGCGCATTTTCGTTCCTTTAAAAAATTGCTGTTGACCTATATAATGGAAAGACTTTTCCGGGGGTAAAGCCGCCACAATGGCGGCATCACCCCCGGAGAGGTGGCGTAATAACCCCGAAATATTCCTAGTTGATGGCAACCTTCGGGCTACCGAAAATGTAAGAACAAAATAATTTAAAATACTTGCCGAATAATGTTTTTTTTTTTTTTTTGTTGAAAAAAGTTCTGGCATTTGAATAAAAAACTGAAGTATCATTTTATCTTTGCATTTTTCTATTAAACCGATAGTTACATTCACTCTTTATTTAAGGTCATTAGTTGATGCCCTTCCAAGAAAAATTAAGAATATATATGTATGTATATATATATATATATATATATATATATATATATATATATATATATATATATATATATATATATATATATATATATATATATATATATAATATATAATATAAATATATATATATATATATATATATATATAATATAATATATATATATATATATATATATATATATATATATATATATATAATATATAATATATATATATATATATATATATATATATATATATATAATATATAATATATATATATATATATATATATATATATATATATATATATATATATATATGTATGTATTTTTTTTTTTTTTAATTTTCAACATATTTTCACTTTTTATTGCAATAGATGGCAATTAAAAAATATTGTAATTCCTTTGCAGTCATTCCCCCGAAACATGGTTGACAAGAACGTCATTTCTTAACTAAAGTAACTATATCAAAACATTGAAAAAAAAATAAATCTGTTTTACTTTTTGAAATTTAAATTATAGACGATCAAATGAAAGAGAAAAAAAAATCCAGTTTTAATGAAAATAATTTTACTGTAATATATATATATATATATATATATATATATATATATATATATATATATATATATATATATATTTGGCGAAAAATGTCATTTTGTCACCCATGGAAAGGCCTTGATATAAAATGCATTTTTTGCGTTATAATTAACATAGAAGAACTGCTTATTGCACTAAAAATACTTTTAAGATATTAAAATGAGAAAAAAGAAACAAAATTACATTTTTTAACTTGTTGTTAAACGCTTGAAACTTTTTTTCTCTAATGGAGATAGAAGCTTGGTTCTTGGTCCGCAGTTCTAGTTAGATTTGAGGTAAAAAGAGAGTCGTTATTTCCAATGGTCGTAACACTATTAAAAGAGTCAAAAAGAAAATTTTAGGACACTTTGTTGACTTGTTATTGATATTTTTAATGAAGAAAGTAGTGTCTAGATTCCAGTGAAGCCTTGAAAAATTCGAGCTAAAACGCATCTAACTCCCGCCATAATAAATTTAGAGAATTTGAACAGTCTGCGTAGAGAAAGAAAGATCTGCTTTTGCAACGATAAAATAATAATATGCGCAATTAATTTTTTACCTCCATTTTTGGGGATGGATATGAAAATTGGATTTTTACTGATTATCGGAATCCGATAAAAAATAACTATGTAAACTGGTCTGTAAACCACTTCAGTGCTAAAAGAAACAAATTGTCAAAATTTCAGTGAAATCAGCTGGTTAGTTCTCGGTTTTTGCTTTTGCTTCGTTCAAACACACAGACGGTTTTTGTAGACTTAATTTTACTAGTTGACCCGTGCGGAACTCCGAACTGTGCTTCAAATCGTTTCATAAGGTATTTCGCTTTTTGAAAATTTCAAAGAAAGAACATTAGGAATAAGAACCGAAAAAAGTAAGCGGAAAAAAGTAAGCGCACAAGAGGTAATGTAAAAGAGGTATGGTAAGGCATGTAATTTAAAGACATCAGTAACAAAACCTCGTTAAATATAACGATGTGGTAATTTGATCATCGCTGACCTTTTGGTTGTACGTATTTTCAATGCAAAAATAAATACTATTAAAAGTGTGGCTGAGTGACTCGTGAAAGAGCAGTAATTTTGCTCGTGAGAAAAACAGGTTGTGGCAAATACAGTCCTGTCCATCTGAGCATCTGACGAAAAAAAAAAGAAAAGAGAGATTTGTTGGCACGGATTCGAACTGGCTCCATTCTGATTAACAGCGCAACACTGCAACAAACCTAGCCATTGCGCCTTCCTTTTCGAATGCTATTCATTGAAGGAATGCGTAATAAAAAACAACAGAAAAACTTTTTGCTGAAAAAAAATAAGAGCATGCGTCCGTGTTTTGTCATTAGCCAGCATGATACGATTTAAATTTTTTCGTAAAACATGGAATTTAATTAAAGAATGAGGAAGATCTCAAGGAGCGATTAAAAGAAACATTCTAGAACAGTAATAAATTTGATTGAAAATAAGTGTTTTTATTGTGGAATATTGAACAATTTCTCATAGCAGGCTGCTGTAACCGTTATGGCTTAAATGCCTGCACGTGTTTTTCTTTTAATCGAACACTTAAAATTCAAAACCAAAAACAGTTGAACTGAGTCCGTTTTTTAATTTTAATTTTTTGAACGTAGACAATTTTTTTTTCTGCCGAAAGCAGAGGAGTAGAAAATGATTTCTTACTAATGAAGTTGATATTAATTTAAGTGTTTTATATCGTATTAGAATAAATAATTAAAGGTTTACTGGGTGAAACTCGCAGTTTCAATTTGGCGTAGTATTTTTTCATTTGTACAAAAGGTCAAACACTGCTATTAGAAAAATCTACATTTCATAATACAATGAAAATGTTTTTCTGCACAAAAATGATTCCCTGGAGGTAAATCTAATACTTTTTTTAAGCTTACATTATACTTAATGGTCCGGACGGAGTGAAAGCTTTTTTTTTAAAAAAGGAAGAACAACATTCGATTAACAGTCAACTTATATGAATAATAACTGTAGCCTGCATAAAGGAGTCGAAAAACCAAGTAGCATTCCTACTGCATTTATTTTATTACGTGTGTTATCTGCTGTATGTTATGAGCACATGTAATGCGTAATATTAATTCAAATTTGCTATTATGTCGGACAAAACGAGCTTGGCCGAAGTTCAGATAGTTTATAACCGAACGCCTACCGAAAGAAACATATCGATTTAACCGAACAACTAAGTCTGGTGCTTTCAAGCTTTATTATGAAAACACACACACACACACAGGTTAATTTATTTTTTTTTTCTTGTCGAAAGCGACGCAAATAATTGGGCAATTGTATTAGAACTTTGCTTAAAAAAAAATTTGCTTCAGAACTACTGACTGCATCAAGGTTTTGCAACAGCCAGGGCCGTTTCCAAAAACTTTATTTTTAGATCTTAAGTCTATTTTTCGTCATTAGCCGGCGTGATAAGTTTTAAAATGAGGGGGAACTTTCTTCAAGAGATAAGAAAAATCTCGCATACTAAAAGAAAAATAATTCACAGAAATAATATATAAGATATTGATGAGAAGTGTTTTTATTTTTGAAAATTTTTATAAATTTTTATCGCAGGCTGTTTGAACCGTTATGGCTTAGATGACAGCACTTGTTTATCACTTAACAGCACGGTTAAAATACAAAATAATTTCAACTAAGTTCTTTTTTTTTAAGCGTAGCTTTTCGAATGTAGTGAAAATGTGATAAGCTATTTGTTAGTTTGCAAAAAGAAGAAAAAATATATATTTTATGTTTCAAATCGGGGTAGTATTTTTGTTTATTTGTACAAATAGTCAAAAACTTATTAGAAGAATCTATATTTCAATATACGATTTATTATTTTTTTCTGAACAAAAAAGAATTCCATTATAGTCTGAAATCCTAAACTTGATATTTATATTTTCGCTTACAGTATGCTTTAATTTTCTTACCGGAGCCTAAGCGTTTTAGAAAAAGCCTTACAATTATGAATCAATTTCAGCACCATGTTGCATCAAGTTTTAATATCAGCAAGGAGCGTTTCCTTCTCATTTATTTTATTCCCTCACATTTGTTATTCATTGTTATTAAGTGTTCATGTAATGCGTGATATTTCTCTAATTTTTTGATGCCGATAGTCCGGACGTGGCCCGAAAACTCATTCTCCTGGTTACCAGTCGAACGCTCTGCCGATCAAGCTATTCAGCTCTGTCGGTCGTAGTGCAATTAAAGTCATAAATTTAACCGAAAACCTCATTCTGGTTCTTTAAAACAGGTTTCTGACAGAAAAAAAAATTAGACCGTGGGTCTATTTTTCGTCAGTAACCTGCACAATAAGCTTTTAACTAAGGTGTAAACCAAGGAAATCGAGCAGGAATTGAGGAAGATCTCTCGTAGAAACAAAAAACAGGCTACATAATTAAAATAGTATAAGGATACTATGTAGACATTTTTGTGCGTGTAACGAGTATCAGCTTTTTCCTGGAATTTATTCTACTCTGCCAGGTTTTCTAAATCAATAACGCATGGTTTTAAAAGAAATCTGCTGCAATAAAACGTTATCCTAACAGAAAATATAGAGAAGCATTAGAACAAATAAGTCAGTTAGCAGTCGACACTGATGAAGAATGAAGTGTAAATGGGACTCCAGAGAGTAGTTTAGTCAAGAAGATGAGATGTATTATTATGTTTGAAAACTTTCTTTACGTTAAATATTTCTTCTTCGCTGTTTCCTAGACGTTATCAAGGGATATTTCTTTTGCTTCAAGATAAAATATATGTACGTATTTTTCGTCTAAAGAATGGTTATTATTATAATGTCATGAAACACATTTGCGATCAAAAGGTAAAGATTGCAGAAGATCAGAATTTATAACAGATAATTAATGAAGTAAAATGTTTCAAAGAATTTCTAACACACAAAAATTTAAATAAACAAATTAAACTTTACTGAATTACTTTTGACATAATTTCAGTGAAGTTTCAGTAACAGTTAAAAGCATTATTTGCTATAGCTGACTTAAGGTTAAGAAGAAATATTGAAATGACAAACAAAGTCAAGAAACGTCTTAATCTTCAAAATTTCTTGCATAAATCATTTAAAAAAAAGTTAAATAAATAAACAATTTTAAAAATTTGCTTGTTAAAAATCAAATTTTATAAAAACGTTTTGGATGTTTTCTGCTGTAATATAAGCATCATTATTTGAAAAACGGTCTTTATACTTCGTTTAATGCAGCGTTGTTAAATATAAACATTTCAAAATAACTTTACTACAAAAAAAATAATATTTTTTAATTGCCAAATAAAGCGACTTACAAATTGTTTAGAACAGAATCAACAAAAAACTTTTCTACCGATTCAAGAAAAGCTGAGTGGACTAATGAAAGACGTTATGTTAAGTTACATTTTTTATGATTTTTTAAACAATTTTGAATAAAAACCCATAATAGAATAATATCAAATACTCCGAACTAATATTGTATTACATTTTTACATCAAGTTTATTTCCTGTCTGTCGTAAAACGAGACGCACACAGTTATAAAAAGTTATAAAATTTTGAATAGATGCTGTTTTTTTTTTTAGAAATGTCTATCACTTTATCCGAAAAAAAAAATGTTGAAAGAGGCAACCATAACATTGTAGTGGTTCTGAGATTAAGCGTATTCTTTTTTTATTTATTTTTCATTTTATTTTTAGCAATGTAATCTTACTAAAAAAAGTTTAAAACACTTCAACTAACTTAACTATTTATAGATTACGGTTTTTGTCTGTGTTTTTTTGTTTTTTTTTTTGCCAACAAAGAATGAAAAAAATACCCCACGAAATTGCGAGTTTTAATTATATATGTCTAGAGTAGAAAGTAATGCTTACGATGAGGTATTTTATAAATAGAATTCTTATTTTTTAGGTGCGTATTTTTTTCTTGATCGGTGAAAAGTCAGAAACAATACAAAAGAGGTACAGGATTATTTTTTTTCAGGTTTAACGCTGGGTATTTTTAGTTAAATATTTAACTATTTTTTATTTAAATGTCAACTTCATTAATTTAGGATGGAAAGGTGAAGAAATAAACACTGCTATAAAGTATTTTCTCTTCATATTTTTTTCATAGCTAAAATGTCGTTGCATTCCCCTTTTATTCTCTAACAAAGCTAATTCTATGTTTATTGCTACTATTTACGTCAATGTGTCTTATCACACCAATTTTTACTAGCTTCGGAATTGAATTACTTGTGTAAACGTTCGGAAAAACATCGTAAAAGTGCTTTTACAACTTTAAAGTCTTTCTGAAGCACACTCAAGGAAACCGTAAAACCACTGCTAGTCTAAGCACGGTTTGTGGAGGATTACATGTTTCCGGCATACGTAATTGAAGATATAAATTTCTTTGTAGGAATAAAAAGGGTGATATTTTAATTAATCTTTTTGAATTATCCCTTAAATTAAAGAAGGATTTTTTTCTTGTGGTGAAAGTTAAAGAAGTGTACATCATTTTAAGATTTTTCTAAAACATATTTATAGATGCAGAAACTTTTCATACACTACACATAACAACATGAAGCTTACAAAAGTTAATAAAGAAACAAAAACGCAAAACATTAAAACACACTTATTTCAATGTTTTAATTTTTTTTTTTTTTTTTGCTTTTTCTGCTTTTTTATAGCACGAGTATCTCTTATGTTCAGTATTGCAAGGGTTGAAAAAAAAATCGGTTCATTATTATTAAATAGTTATATTTATGTTTAAAATAAAACTTTTATTTTTTTCAACCTCATATAACGTTTTTTCTAGTTTAACACAATAGCAACCGTTCGTAATGTTCGTAGAAACTTCAAGTATCACGTTTTTTTTCTTAGCATATACGTTTTTACCTCTAGCAAATAAAGAAGGGCTTAAATATTTGGAATATTTTATTACTGTATAATAAACGTATTTAGTTTTACATTAATAGTTAAGCTTCAAAATTTTGTATCGTGCGTTTTTCATTTCAAATCACGCATCTATTTCTTGTCTTTACCTGACGTACTGGAAATTTATTCAATTATAATTTGATGACTCAAACCATTTTTTAAAATCATTTTTGGGAAGAATTTATTTCTAGCAAGTATACAAAAACGAGTAACAATTAGTATATATTCGTTTCATTTTTTAGGAGGTCCATTATATACAGTTTCCCAATTTAAATATCCTACCTTTTAATGGCTTTAAATATTCATTAAAAGTATTTAAAATGTTAAACATTGCAGATAAAATATTTGTTTTGTCTCAAAAGCTGTTTTTTTTCATTAACCTTGAACCTCGCGTTCCTGGTAACCTAAAAATAAGTCATGTAATTTTGTTTCTCTTGTTTAGATATGTTAGACTTATTTTGTTGCATTGAGACTAGAGTGCGCTGGAGTTTTAAAAACTCGCATTTTTTGTAAAGAATTGTATTTTTTTTTTGTAACTTTTTTGAAGAAAACCCGGTTTTAAATTCTAACGGGAAAAAAGTGATTTGTTACCTTTCTTTTTCTTTTCGAACCGAAATCACTTAACAATTTGGTTAACTGGGGAGGAGTTCACTAAAATAAAAATATTCTTACATCAGAAAACGAAGAAAATGCTACGTGCCGAAACTTATGCTGTAAGACTAATTGATAAGATATAGCTTGTCCCATACTCCCTCTTTCAAACATTCCATTAGTTTAAAACAATGAACAACATCGATAATGAAAGGAATTCTAAAGAATGTGTTTAGTTTCAAAGTTCGTGTTATCTATTGAAGGATAAATTTATTAAACAAATATATTTTAACACTATTAGTGGCATCGGCAAGAAATAAGAGTTTAATTTACAAAAGGAAGCATTGCAAGCTAAAATATTAAAAAGATAAATGCATTTGAAAGTGAAGCTAGAGTGTGTACTAGAATACATAGAGTGCATTGGGTACAAAACTTGAAAAAAAATATTGTAATAATAATATGTGTTTTGCGTTAAAGTTAGTATACTCAACAGTTTGTCTACAATTTTGGGAACTGACTTATTTATTGTAACGATTTCAGTGAAATTTTGCCTAAAATGATATTATTTTTGTGAACAGAGTTATTATTTTTGTGTGAGAATTTTGTTGTTTTCCTACTTTTTGGTGACATTGATAAACAGAGACCGATGACATTTATACTTATCGATTTCTTTATTTTTAGTTTCTGAATAAGGGGAGGGTAGCTCAAAGCAGGTAGGTCGCCCAAAGCGGGTAGGCATTGGTATGCCGCAGAAAGGTGCGCAAGATTCGATGTATGCATATGTCATGTTCACCCTAACACCCCCAAGTTTCAATTAGTCACAGATAAGCAGCAGTGAAGGGGCATGGCGCAACCACGTTTAAAAAAAGAAAAATGATACATATCTAAAAAAAAACCGAAGGTATGTCACTTGTAATTAGTCAAACCACTTTTTTTTTTAATATCAACAACATTACGTTATTCTGATACCATCCACCAACAAACTACGATGTTCATTTCGTTTATTTTTAAATTTAACATTATAATTATTGAAATAAAAAGCGTGCCTTCAGCCAAAACAGGTAGGGCAACGCGGGTATATGATTTAATCATATATTTATTTATAAGTTCATGACACATGTGCTGACTTAGATTTTCTATTTCAATAATATAAGTATTGCTTTAAAGAGTTACTTTTTATGATGGTAATTAGTTTGTCTATTAACTTAAACAGTTATTTCTTTATGTTTTATAAACAAATGTGCTGACTTAAACTTTCAATTTAAATTGGATAAGTATAACCTTTTTATATTTTTTGTTTAATGGCAGTTAAGTAGTTAATTTATTTTATCATTCATAATTTTACATTTGATTTGCAAATGTACAAAATCACAATTAGTTAAACTTACCCACTTAAAACGAACGGTCCTTGGTAAGACAAAGTGGATTTTTCAAGAGTTTTTAATGCTTGATAATAAATAAATAATTATTAGGTTTGAAATAATTCAAAAATCACTTCTTTTTTTTTTTGAAGTCCAAGAATCCTGCTAGAAAATGAAACCGAAATTGTTGCGATAAAAATCATTAAAATTCAACTTTCTTCGTTAACCTATCCGCTTTTAGCCACCCTCCCCTATGTCTCACTAATATTGTATTAGTAGATAATAGCTTTTGACTACATATTACTTTTCGACTTGGTCAACTTTTTTTTTTTTTTACATATAATTTTAGAGAATTCTGAAAATACGTCCCGTTTTTCATTTCATGCAAACAGGTCATGCAAATAGTTGTAAAGACATTATTGCACACTACACTATCTCTAGTTGCTAATTTTGGAGCTTCTAGACATCACTTAAAAAGAGCTTAAAATCCGTTGATCGTAAAAAAATAAATAAATAAATAAAAAAAAATGTAGTCCAATACATACTATGATGTTGTTTGAAGTCCCTTGCATAATTTACAGCAATTGTGTAACTTTTTTTTTGTGAAAGAAATATATATTTCCTTATGTATTAAAACGAATCGTTTACTCGTTGCTTACCGTTTTTATTATTTTTACGACCTCTATTTTAAACAAACAACGCTAAGAGAAAACAAAGTTTAAAACAATAAAAAGCAAACTACTCTGAAATTGTTAAAAGTTATAGTCGTTTGGGATATAAATGGAAAAATAAATTTTTGTTAGCCTTAATACAAGTGCATATTTGAACTGAAAAACGAAAAAGAAACATAATTTTTAAAAGTTCCATTATTTTCGCATGATATGGTTTGGAAAAGTACTCCACAATTTTAATGCATAGAGCAATTTTCTGAAAAACTTTACATCCTATTGCTCATTATACTGCAAGTAGGATTAAACATTTTACTTTTTGAACTTGATAATCTACTAAACGTGTTTCTTTTATAAACATTTTAAAAGTCGGAATAATTATGTCTCTTGGGTTTAAAACTGCAGCGCATATGTTTTACAGGCACTAGTTTTATCTATGTTAAATCCTATTCTTATTCAATTTATTTTACTTGATATTACTTTTCCTGATAAAATAAATCTTCATGATAAAAAACAAAGGTTTATGAGGCACAGTAATGTAAATCCAAGAACTAGTTTCAAAACATTTATTGTTTGAATAAATTGTATTCTAAACGCTTGTCCTCTTAATGTTAAAAATATGTTTTAAGTAGAAAGTTTAATCCAATACGCGAAACACGTAATGCAGTATACCTACCTACCCCTCCCCGAGAAAAAAAAAATTCTACTCATTCTAGAAATAAGACAATTTTTCTGAATGAACTAGGTTTTTGACTTTAAACTTTTATAAATTATTATACAACAGAAAAAATGAGAAAAAAAAACATCCTGGTTATTAAATTATGGCTCTTTTGAAAAAAATCCCAAATATTTAATATTTTTCCAAATCAGGAAAGTTATTTTTAGTTAGAATGAAAGTTATGGTTATGAGTTATACGCAATTTCTGTGTTTTACATCATAGTTTTTGTAATGCTTTTCCTGTGTTCTTCTCATTGCCGTTTAAGTTTTTCACTTTTCAAATTCTATTGTAATTGCGCTCTGCCATTTAATATCTTTTCTTTTAACAATAACAAAATAGTATATTCATTTAAACTAAATAATAATGAAGAGAAAATCTCTTCTGAAAATGAAGTGTGTACGATGCTCTTGTGTAGGTTATGTGGACTGTATTTCAATAGGCAATAAACTCATTTCGAACAATACAATACATTTATTAAAAACGTGTAAATATAAAATCATAAAACTGAAAACACCGCCCTAACCATTAACAGAAAATACAACTGACAACAACCAACAAAAACTAACAACTAACTAAGCAAAATAATCAAAATCAGTTTTTATGAGATAGGGGCACGTGTGCGCACCTACTTGACGCACACTGCCAACGCGCCCTCTACTTTAATGTATGCAAGGGATTTAACACTCCCCCGCGATTGAAATTACTATTTCAATACAACATTCCAAACAAATAAAGTTCAAAATAACAGTTGATAACATGAACAAATTAAACATTACTTACTCAAGCACAAACTAGTAAACATCCTAATTCCAAAGCTATATATAAAAATTAAACCGTTTCTTCAACTGGAAGAATGCAAACATCTCTAACATTTCTTATTTGTGTGCTTCTACTTGGCAAACATAATTTTACTACTCGAACTCTATTATCACGACCAATGTTCGTCTCAATGATTCTGCCAACACACCATTTTGTCGATGGCAAGTTTTCTTCTCGAATGAGAACAAGAGTCCCTGTTTTAACATCATTTTGCTGAATTTCCATTTATTTCTCTGTTGTAAATGGGTTAAGTAATCCCTTTTCCATAACTTCCAAATTTGTTGACTAAATTTGGTAATCCTTTGCCACTCAGAAAGGGTGTTTTTCTTAACATCAATCAATTGTGGTTCACTAAGGGTAGTGATAGGTCTGCCAATAAGAAAGTGACCTGGTGTTAATATTTCAAAATTGTCCATTTCTGATGACATTGGTATGAGAGGCCGGGAATTTAAAACACCTTCGATTTCTGACAAAATTGTAATAAATTCTTCTAAAGTTAAATTTTGACTGCCAATCACTCTTTTTAAATGGAATTTGAACGATTTCACCCCGGCCTCCCAAATGCCACCAAAATTGGGCGATCTAGGAGGAATGAAATTCCACTGAATACCTTCTGTTAGAAAATAGTTTGACAAAATTTCATCAGGAATTCTAACCATTTTTTGCAATCGCTTGATTTCGACATTGGCACCAACGAACGTTTTAGCATTATCAGTAATGAGTTTTGAACATTTTCCTCGCCTGCCGAAAAAACGTTTCAAACTTGCTATAAAAGCCTGTGTAGTCATATCAGTTACAAAGTCCAGGTGTATTGCTTTAGTACTTAGACAAACATAAACAACAACATACACTTTATTTAATACACCCTTCCTTTGATTTTTAAATTTGATAAAGGACCACAAAAATCTATCCCAGTGACAAAAAAGGGATAACTAGGATTTACCCGGTCTTTAGGCAATTCAGCCATGATTTGACTAACAGTAACAGGTCTGTTTTTGAAACAGATCACACAGTTACGAACAATTTTCCTACAGCTATTTCTGCCATTTAGCGGCCAAAATTTTTGTCTAACTTGATGTAAAAGAGCTTGGGGACCTACGTGAAGATATTTAAGATGAACATTTCTTAAAATTATACTTGTTAAAGGATGTTTTGCAGGTAAAACCATAGGATGTTTGGTTGCATAAGATAAATCTGCATGGGACAGTCTCTCCCCTACTCTCATTACTTTATTTTTATCCAAAATCACATTTATAGAGGAAAGTTTACTTCTGCTGTGAACTTGTTTACCATTTGTTAACCTTTTAAACTCATCAGAAAACTCACCTTCCTGGAGAGAACGTATTAACCAATTTTCTGCATTAGCAGATTCATCAATAGACAAAGGACCTATTTTCTTGGACTTTGGATTTTTACAATTATAAATAAACCTATAAAGAAAACTTACAATACGAATAAGTTTCATATAATTATTTGACTTATTAAGTATGCAATCAAAAACAGAATTTTCATTTCTCGCAATCAAGTTCATTAAACGTTCATTTGGTTCAGTTTTTAAGTTCGGTTTTAGTTCTTTATCGATTGCTCCCTCTTCGGGAACCACTGAAAGATGATCAGTAGAATAAATGTTCACGGATTTCAGAAATGTAGGGCCATACCACCAAGCTGTGTTTTCTAACAGCTGATCGATACTGATACTTCTCGTCAAAGCATCAGATGGGTTGTCACGACTTACGCAAAAGAACCATTTATCGGGGTCTGTAAGTTCCTGAATTTCCTTCACACGGTTGCAGACGAAGGTTTTCCACTTCAAAGCTGAACCTCTAATCCAGTATAGTGCTATTTGAGAATCTGTCCAAAAGTACATAGGAGGGGATATTTTCCGCTTCAACACATTTGCAACTTCATTTGCTAATCTAGCAAGTAAAGCTCTTAGCAACTCCATTCTTGGAAGAGTAATCCTTTTTAACGGAGCCACACGGCTTTTAGATGTAAGAAAGTTCACAATAACTTTGTCATCAGATCTTATCAGTACAAACACGACGGCACCGTAAGCTTTAGGACTGGCGTCCGAAAAGGTATGCAATTCTATGTCACAACTTGAAAGTTCTGCACAATCAAGGACGTTTCTGGGAATTTGGAGTTTTAACAATGTAGGAAGTTCAAAGCACCAGCGATTCCAGATTTTTAAAATGTCATCTGGCAGCTCAGCGTCCCAGGAAATTTTTCGAATCCATAATTCTTGAAACAGGCACTTAATTCTGATGGTGTATGGTGTCACAAATCCTAAAGGATCGAATATTCTACCTGCTACTTGCAGCACAAATCGTTTTGTATTCTTTCCGGTCTTGATAAATTCAAGCAAATCCTTTACTTCTATAGCGAAAGTATCTTCCTTAATGTACCACGGCAGTCCGAGAACCTTACATGGTTCGTTACAGTTATTTGAGAAATTACTCGGTAAAATATCAAATTCTCGTTCTTCCCACATTTTCATCAACACTTCATCATTCGAAATCCATTTGCGGAGATTCATACTAGCTTTTTTCATTATGTTATTTGCTTCGATAGAAATTTTTAAAGCATCCTTTATATTGTCTGCACCAGTAACAAGGTCATCAACGTAAAAACAGGTATTGAGTACTTCAGTAGTAACGGGATAGGCTTCTTCGTACTTTTTGATGTGTTCTTTAATGGTTGCAGACAGCAAAAAAGGGCTCACATTTATTCCGAATGTCAGACGTAAAAAACGATAAACTACTACTTCTACATTGTCATTCTTATTAGGATCATGTTTAACAAAAAGGAATCTAACCACATCTCTATCAAACTCGTTTAGAGATATTTGCAAAAACGCACGCTCTATATCCGATAACATGGCAATCTTGTTAATTCTAAAGTAAATCAACAGTTGAAAAATATGCGGGTTCAAATTTATACCAGACCAAAGACAGTCATTTAGTGACAGTTGTCCAACGTCGTTTGAACTAGCATCAAAAACTATCCTACATTTAGTATAAACACTTTGTTGCTTAAATACTGCATGGTGAGGAAGATAAAAAACAGGTCTATCAATGCGTTTTTCAGGTTCCTTGACTTCTTCAATTATTCCGTTCGCTAAGTATTCTTTCAAAATTTCACTGTATTGAATATACAAAGTCTTATCGCGTTTCATTTTCTTGACTAAACCTTGAAACCGCCTTTCTGCTACCTCAAAATTGTCATTTAATTCCTTCCAATTTTTCTTCCAAGGAAAACTAACTTCATATCGTTCGTTGTTATAGCGTACCGTTTTATTAAAAACTTCTAAAGCGGCGTCTTCATCTGAGCGTTTTGAATCGTCTTTAATGCCGAAAGATTCAAGAGTCCAAAATTGCTTTAAAGCTGCTTCAGTTTTATCCTCTACTACGTAACATTTAAAATTTCTGTTTTCCCTATAGTTAAGTGTTCCCGTAGCAATCCAGCCGAATACTGAATTCTGCAAAATTACCGAACTGTCTTTCACTTTAATTTGTCCCGTTCGCAATAACTCATAAAATACATTGTCACCCAACAAAACTTGAGCACGCTGTGGTTTGAAAAAGTTAGGATTAGCATACATTAAAAGCTGTGGAAGTTTAAGGTTGGAAATATCAAGATGTTTAGATGGGGTCAAATCCGTAATTTTGGGTATTACCAGCATTTTAATAGTTTTCTGAAAGCTCTTACTTTTATTTGAAATAATCACATTTATTTCTTTTGTAACTTTTAAACCAGCTCCATTCAATCCCGTAATTAAAAAGTTAACCGACCGACTCTTTAATTTTAACAAGTCTGCAACTTCCTGTGTGCAGGCACAAATTTCAGATCCTGTGTCTAAAATTGTAAGAAAGGGCAAAAAGGAATCGTCTGCAGTTTTCGCATAAATAACTGCAGTCGACAACAGAACATTTGACTGACTTCCCCATTGAGTAAAACAATTCTGCGAATCCCGACTACTATTCCCGCATGCACCGATTTTATTTTCTTCATTCGAAACCTGTTCCTCGGATTCTAATGCCTTTACTGTACTAAATTGCTCTGAACGCGAATTTACGTTATGTCTGGAATTATTCACAAACGTTTTGGGATTCTTACTTTTATCAAAATCTACTTTTGCGAAATTAGCTCCGTGAAGCATAGAATGGTGAGAATTTGAACAAATTCGGCATTTAAAATCTAACCTAGAACATTCTGACCTTCTATGTTTACTTAAACAATTAAAGCATAATTGCAATTTCCGAACTAAATTTAATCTTTCTTGGACAGGTAAATCCAGAAATTTCTTACATTTATAAGTTAAATGATTCTCATTACATACAGGACAAACAACATTATTATTTTGCAACACGAAACTTTTTTGTTTAGGTATACATTCTTGTTTAAATTTTGCAACGGGAACACTACGTTGAACATTCTCTAGCGCTTGAATACGTTTCAATAAAAACTCAACGAATTTTTCCCAATTTGGCAGATCATTGCAATCCAAAGACATTTCAAATACCTTTCTTGATTCTTCATCAAGCCGTTGCAGCATAACATTCATTAAAATTGCTTCTGATAGAGCATTCATATTCAAATCTAACTGTTTTAAAGCTCTTAAATTATTAAGCAAATTATCCGTTAAATAACGCAAATCCTTAGGATTTTCACACTTTAATTTGTTTGCATTTAATATTTCAGATATATGACTTTGAACAATCAATCTTTTATTTTCATATCTATTTTTTAATGCTTCAAACAGAGAAGAATATGAATCATCAATATTTTGCAGTTGTTTCGCCGTTCCTGTCAACGCCGACTGCAAATAAAACAGTTTTTGGGAATCCGACAGTTGTTTATTACTATCAATTAAAGTAATAAATTGCGATTTAAATGTTAACCATTCGGTATATTTCCCCGAAAAATGCGGTAAGGAAATACTTGGTAGCTTGATTTTAGCATTCGCGATTGATTCGCTATTAGCTTTTTCAGCCTTACTACTTGAAGTATTTTGAATCTTTAACAAATTGAAGATACTTACTTCAGTTTCTTCTAGATAATCCTCGACCTCTGTTAAGGTTCCTTCAAAATCTTCCACGTCTTTGTCATTTGGAAGACTACAAAAACTTTCATTTCGTAAGGAATTTATCTTTTCCTTCAAGTTGTTCAATGAAGACAATTTCAATTCTAACACTTTCGAATCGGGCGGAGTTTCAGCATTGACACAATTTTCAATCCTAGTAATTTGGCCTTTGATGGCTCCTCGTTTTCTATTCAGTATTGTTAAATCAGAAACTTTCGTTGCAGGTTCCGTCATTGCAAATTTCCAATTTCTTTCAAATTTCAAAAACAGATCACAACTGAAACACAATTCAGTTCCAATGTAATTCAATCCTGGTCGCACGGACCAAACTGTACGATGCTCTTGTGTAGGTTATGTGGACTGTATTTCAATAGGCAATAAACTCATTTCGAACAATACAATACATTTATTAAAAACGTGTAAATATAAAATCATAAAACTGAAAACACCGCCCTAACCATTAACAGAAAATACAACTGACAACAACCAACAAAAACTAACAACTAACTAAGCAAAATAATCAAAATCAGTTTTTATGAGATAGGGGCACGTGTGCGCACCTACTTGACGCACACTGCCAACGCGCCCTCTACTTTAATGTATGCAAGGGATTTAACAAAGTGT
Organism: Uloborus diversus; assembly: GCF_026930045.1. Taxonomy (NCBI): domain Eukaryota; kingdom Metazoa; phylum Arthropoda; class Arachnida; order Araneae; family Uloboridae; genus Uloborus; species Uloborus diversus. The sequence continues at coordinate 48,930,026 of NC_072736.1, forward strand.
GAAGGATAATTTAAATGTTTTTCCTTTTCTTTTTTTGTATAATAATGTCTCCGTGATTGTTTCTCAATTAATAAACGCTCACGTAATACATTAAGTTCTTACACCCAGCCGAACCGAAATGCAACTAGTCTTAAACTTAACTTTTTATCATTCATTTTAATCTTTGCAAGAATATAACGGCGTTAAGCTGTTTGTTTGTTCATCGAACCTTTGTGCAAATTTGATTACACACAAATTCTTATCTACGAGCTGCCATAAGTTGCATCATTTAATCAAAATTTCTATCAAATCTTTTTAAATTTATATTTTCCAGAAACATAGGACTACTTCTTTGAAGAAGCAGTAATGAATCTACGATATATTTCGTTGCTTTATGCACAACCAAAATCTTTTAAATGCATTTGAGTTAAATTCAAAGATATTTACAAGTTGGCAAGTTATTCAAGCTCAAGTTTTTAATGTAGTTTTATTGAAATTATTTTATTTACTACCATACATGCTTGCAATATTTTAATTACAACATTAAGTTTTAATTTCGTTAAGTCTGAATAATAATAGTGATATAGGTATGTCCTATCATTTAAAATATTTTTTTAATGATCCAGATAAGATATTCTTGAATAAAAAACTTTTTATATAGCTTTTTTTAAATACCGCGTCTTGACTAGTAAGTAAAACTTAGAATAAAAGAGCCGAAATACTAGTGCGGGAACTCTTTTTGAATTATTCTCATGAATACGCAAAATTGTTTCAATCATTATTCAATAGTCTGTAAGTTGGCCATATGTTACGATCAATCAATCTGAAGAGAAAAAAGTATATAGCACCGCCAACTTACACTACACATTAGACGATGAAAAAAAAAGTAGATTTTTTAAGCCGTTTTATATTTTTTCTTTTAGGTAAAAACAATTGTAAAAAAAATTCATACAATCTGAACAACGGTCGTGCCGACTTGCGCTTGAAAGTGTAAGACAGCATTGTGTACTTGGCCGAATCGACACTGTAAAATCGATTCGGAAGCGTTCCTGGAAAATAATAGGCAACTCATGCTCTCAATTTCTTCCAGTAACATATCTTGGAAGAACCAGGAACGTTTTCCGCTAAAAGTCAGTAACCTTTCTGAAATTAACCTTGAAACTTTCTGAAGAAATGCAAAATATCCCCTGTTAAAGCCAGTCATGTCTCTACAACCTTCTGGAAAAATTAAGTAGGTTTAGTGTTATTGATTAGAACCTCCCTGATTTACCAAGAAGGCTCTATAAAAATCAGAGCGACCACGGCCAAAGCTATGCAAGAAAGAACCAACCATATATCTTGCCTGCAATTCCTGTCTTGCAAAGCTGTAGCTATCCATTGACTTTTTCGCTCTCATTAGGAGCTTAGTCAACCTGGACAGGCAGTAAGCAACCTTAGGCCAATACACTTAATAAACATGCTCATTCAATCTTTAAATTGGTTGCTAAAAATATTTTCCACAACAGTGAAAAGTCTGCACGCGTGCAACTTGTAGCGATTCAGGAAAATTTTTGGAAAGATACTTTTTTTTACGGGGAAATAGGTGAAAACGTGTGAAATCCCGAGACGTTCCACGGAAAAAACCAGTAACGTTTCGGAATTTTTTTACAGTGGAAATTGTTTTTCGGAAGTTCAAAATTTTATATAAATAAACCGTTGCTGATATAGCCCTACTTTTTTGCAAAAATATTTAGGTGTTCAATAGGAAGCATAAATTTTGTGATTTGCTTCAAAAAATTGATAGTTTTTTATTTTTTTTTAACTACAAATAACGTAAACACACCAGTAGTGGCCACTTCAAGGTTTATATTTGAAAAAAAATCCAACTCTCCCAATGGATTCAAACGTGAAGGAGGTAATACTTCCAGCAAGTTTGATACACTGTTGAATCTAATGGGAAACCTGGAATCCTTTTTTTTCAAATGTATGCCCTGGAGTGCCCACTACTTAAGCACTGGTCACCACTGGTGTTCTAAACTTACATTTAAATTAACTATCAAGTTCAAAAACTATTTAAAAACATTTTCAAATTAACATTTGCAAAAGAATAATTAAAAAAGTAATATGTTTAAAATGAAAAATGTAACTAAAACTTTAAAAAAATCCATATATTAATAAGGCAGAAGGTTGATCTCATGAAATTTCTAAAATTAAATACCATTATTTTAACATTGATCAACCTCTCCGACACCATGAAATCATCTCTATTCGCAACTCCAGCCCTCGAATACGCTACCTTACGGTGATTAACAATACTAAAGAAAAAAGGGAAGACTTTCCATTCCACGTGTTTTCTTTGGGGCAAATTACACGCTTCAGACGGTTTATGATGTAATGTAATTTTAGAAGAATTAAAAAGAAAGCTTCGCACAAACACGATGAAAAATTACTGTCATTCACTAAGCGTCAAAGCAAGTCATAAATTACGGAATGCGTTTGTTTTACCTTTTTCATCCGCCATTAGACAGTGGCTGCAGCGCCCCTTATAGTTTATTGGAGTTGCGAATTGTACGACTCAAATAAGTGAGTGTTCTCTGAAGGTGTAATTAAGTAAAAATTGCTCATTTTAGCATTAATAGAACAAAATATTAATCAGCACAAAACCTTTCAAACCCAGTTTTAAGCCATCAATAAGAGAAAATACACAAAAATATCAGTGTAAACAAGTAAAGCTAATGCCTCTATTTATGAGCATTTTATGCGAACAAGGGCAAGCATCGATCGAGTTACGACTTATTGTTAGAGACAGTATTAAAATACTGTAAATTATAGGGTTGTAGGAGGATGATAGATCAGGTTCGCTATTTGAACTGAGGAAAAGTTTATTGATAGAAAACACTAGCCATTGACTGTTTATGGCCCATTAAGATCTTCCTCTCAGGAATTTTGTTTATTTTGTTGCTGAGAGGGCTTGTGAAATAAAAGAGTTTTTAATGTATTTTGTGTTCATTAGTAGTTTCAAATGGACGTTGCTGACGAATAATCTTTTGCTGAAATGAAATGGTTTCCTTAAACTTCAAAGGGTGGCACAAATGAAACAAAAGAAATACATTTCATAATTGAAGTGAGGGAGATATATTATTACCCAATTTTGGTCACTAATATATCAGAAGCATTTGATATGTTTGGAGCTTTTGAAGAGAAGCAATGCCCTTTGAAATTTTGCTCGACACAACCCTCGCTCGCTCCTTATGTCGATTTGTTTGGTCAAGCTTCTACACTTTGTCTGAAAGAACTCTCAGACAAAAAGAATTTTTACGTTTTAGTAACTGTTTCTGATAAATAAAGTCGCCCAAGGATAAGACTGGACAAAAGGGGTTGTTCGATAAATTCGAATATTTCGATACTTTATGCGACATTTAACTTCACACGATTGTGTAGGATATGAGACTTCAACAAGCAGATTCAGGTAAGCATATTGTAATCGCATGAAGTTTTAGGCTCCTCTCCCTGCTCGTGTCGCTGCTTTAGTAAAGTTAAAGTAAAGGTAGCTTTGTCAACTTCAAAAGTATTGTCTGAGTTAGGGCAGTTGATGCAATTAATAAACTATCTTAAATTCAGTTTAGTTAACAAAATGACATCATGTTTTTATATAACATTTATAGTAACGACATTTTTGAAGACAATGTTAAAGATTTGCTACCATTTTTTTTCAAAAAGTCTAATAGATTTAACCTTTTTTTCCCCCAAAATACATTTATTTGTTTGCAAAGTCCATTATAAAAATTTTTTTATGATAATTAACTGCGTTTTGTTTGCTCAAAATACTGTATAACTCGATAGGTAGGATCTTTTAAATCAAATACTCTGTAAAATCGCATGCAGCTGAAAACGATGCAGCATGCAATAGGGTGGTTCGAAAAATAATTAAAGTTAACAACATTAACAGTAATAATAAAAATATATCCTTTCTTATCGAGTTGAAGTGCTCCAAGTTTTAACCTGATTTTTTTTTTTTTTTTTTTTTTTTTGAGCAATCACGATTGCTTATTGTTCTCATTTGACCGTTCTTGACGTTGTGGTTCCTTTTTAATTTTGGATCAGCGGCTCTGCAGCACCACCGCCCACCGGTCCCTGCAGGCGGCGCGGCGGCTGACCCCCGGTCTCGAGCTATCCGCTTTTCCTGGTCGGAGGCGTCCATGTCCAGTACACACACGCCTACGTGCATACACACAGGTCTATGCACACACACAAGCCTATACATGCATGCACGCGCGCCTACGCACACACAACTATACACACGTAACCACCCAGGAGAAGGGGCAAGCTTGGGGGACAGGAACCGTTTCTAGAAACAATAACTCCAATGAATATTGTCCTGTCACAACTAGTGATTGCGAAATACATAATTTAAATTCAAAATGTCAGAATTCAAATTAATTTTTTTTTTTGTTTCGAGTGGGAAGTCAAGCCCCCTAATTTTCGCACTCACTATCCCGAGTTTTTCTTTTTCTTTTTTTTTTCTGTAATGAAAATATGAGCATTTTTAGCTGTTATTGATTTTTTTTTATCTTTTTTTTCTGTAAGGTGTGCTTAAAATACTTGAGTTCTTTGGCGATAATGTCAAAGAGGTGCCTTTTATAATAGGGCACAGAGCTCCTAAATTTTTGAGTTTTAATGAATTTCCAGTTTGATTAGTAATAATGTGTTAAAAATATATAGATTACATATGACTTATTCGGACTTTTTTCATTTGCTGCTATGAATCGGACATTTTTTCAGCATCAATGCATGAAAAAATGACGTTATTCGAATGTTGAAGGGGAAAACGTTTTTGGTGTCACCACGAGCCAATAACAATAATGAGATCGCCTATGCTGAACTTCTTAGAAACTGTCACTAAATTTGAAACTACACAAAATATTCCTCTTTTGTAGAAATCGGAAATCCTTTCTCCCCGTCTCTGAATTTTAAGGGAAGCATTTCCCGATGGTCATAGTGAAAAATATAAATATTACAATTTTAACAATGATTGGATGCAATGAAACTGTTATTGCAAGAAAATGAAACTGAGTAACCACTGCAATGATTTATTTGTCACTCTCATGGAAAATACAGAGGTTATCAAAAATAATGTAAAACCATCTTAAAAAAGAAATGTTTTGCACCTATATACAGGGTCTGTATAAAAAGTAATGAGACTCATTTTTTCCTGATTCGACAGTGCATCTCAAGTGCGCAGTAAATGGTTAGGTCGTTGGGGGGGGGGGGGGTACTGGTGGGGCTCACTCTGGTCCGCAGTCACCTCGGAGTCTTTGTTCGGACAGCATCGTCGTTATAGTGGACCTCTGTTGCAAACTTCGGCTCCAGCTCCAAAATGAAGATAACATTTGAGCAGCGTTACGCGATTAAATTTTGGGTGGAATTTCGTAAATCGGCTTCAGAGGCTTCAGAGATGTGTAAGCAAGTGTTCGGATACAATTGTCTGTTGAAGGCGCATGTGTTTCGGTGGCACAATGTTTCAGAGATGGCTGGGAGAGCGTCAATGATGAATCACAAACAGGGTGTCCGTAAATCAGCAGAACGTATGCATATGTGGAACGTGTGCGTGTTGTACTAAATTCGGACCACCGGTTTAGTGTGAGAATGATTGCAGATGAAGTTGGACTTGATAAAAAGGACAGTTCACAGCATCATCGCTGAAAGCTTGAGAAATGCTGGAAACACCTAATTATTCTCCAAGACTCCTTGGTCAATAATGTTATCTCTACGCTACCCCAGCCCGCCTACAGACATTATTTAGCACCAGCCGAATTCTTTCCATTCCTGAACATGAAAACATCACTAAAAGGGCATCACCATGAAGCTCTTTTAAAAGAGATGCTGAAAGCAGACTACAAAGCAGCCTTTGAAACTTAGAAGACTCACTGGGATAAGTGTGTGTTAGGCCAAGGGTCTTATTTTGAAGAATTTTATGTGTGATTATTAATATCTGAAATAATATCGTAGAACACAACTCAGTCTCAATAATTTTTATACAGACCCTGTATAGTGTTTTGTAAATCCCTTGGCACTTTATAGGTTGATTTTAGGTTCGGTAACTGTTCATTCACCTCATTAGTCACTTTTACCAGAATAGCCTTTTTTTCTTTTGGTCTAAGTCTCCTTAACGTTCGTCTGCCTTTCTCATTGAGACTGGTTTTATTTCTACAGTTTTGCATCGCTAACGACATTGTCATGAAAACATTGTATGTCCTCATGACCTTCGACACGGTACCTATTGATACCACCAACAACTATGCACTACGGTTATCAATATACCGACCAGGCGTTCTCCCACTGTCTGTTATATTTGGAACTCTGACAAGTCACTCATTTTTGCTTCACCTAGAAAAAAATTAAGCAAACAACGATGTAAAATACACAAACACACATAATTGAGACCATAAACAACCATTTCGTTCAGAAAACTAATTTCTGCATACTTAATTTTGTGTTGCACCAGCACGTACGGATGTCTTGGTTTTCAGCGAGGATTTTTCATTATTTTGGACAGCGTCTGTAACTACCTTTCCGACATCTGTACAAAAAATTTATATGGAAAAAAACTACGAGGCCAAAAAACTATTTAGATGAAATTGAAAAAACTTTACAGAATCATTGAGGAAACAAAGTAATTGATTCTTAACAGATTGAAGGCAATTTGACATATGTAACATAGGAAACCAGTTATTTTAATAACCGGGTAATTGGAACTGATTTCGTATAAATTTGGTGCCCTGAGTTCAAACATTACATAAGTTATTGCCAAGGAGCTCACATTACTAAGATATTACATTGAAATATACGTGATACGACTTTAAATTACATCTAGCATTAAATATATAACAACTTTTTTTTAAAAAACCAAGCACTTTTCATAACGCACTCAAAAGGACAAAATAACCTTTCTTGGTCAGAAAGGACAATTTAAGCATTCTGTAGTTTTCGAAAATTCCAAGAAAATGACACAACAATTGTAAAAAAGTGTGGCTCAAGTCATGAAGAGAATTTCTCTTTCCCTCTCTCTTTTATCATTATCTAACTTTCAATCATAACTTTGAATGTTCAAACATGCACATTTTTCTTATTGGGAAGTTTGGTTTGAAATGACGAGAACCGCACTTTTCTTCGTGTGTGTTGTGTCATTTTCTTGGAATTTTCAAAAACTACAGGTATGCTTAAATTGTCCTTTCTGACCCAGAAAGTTTATTTTTCCTTTTGCGTGCGTTATGAATAGTGCTTAGTATTTTTTAAAAAAAATCTGTTATTTTATTCTTTTTGGCGTAAATGTATTTCAGAAATAGAATAATTTTACCGTCAGGAAATTTCACCTTAATTTTTTTAATATGAATGGTCGATACTTAAAGGGAAAAAACTGTATACGTGTCTAAAACTTTAAGCATTTGGAACTAAAATTTAATCCTTGTGCCTCTCTAGGATTTATGCTTGCTAATTTCATCCTTGCTTCAGAGAAGCCTTGATTCAAAATTTTCATTATGATTGCTTTTAACATTACTGTTGCAAGGCAACAAAATTTGTTACAATGGATTTTATATTTAAAATTTAATGGGGAAATTATATGAAATTTGCTATTTTCCATCCTAACCGAAATAATAATTTTATTTCAGAATTTTAATTTTTCTGCGTTAAGTTGTACCTTAAAATTAAGCAAATCCTTTAATGAAATCCAAAAGTTTCTAAGTGATCCTGTTGCTGAAATATAAGCAAAACCAGGCCTCATATTTATCCGTGACAATCAGGCCAAGTATAATAAAAGTGCTTAGAAAACAAAGCACGGATTTTTTTAATATTGTATTAAGCAAATATTCAGAACTCAATTACCGTACAGAGCAATTAGGCTGTTGGCCATGGGACAACGATTTTTAAGATCCCCAAGAAGACTAAAATTGTAGTAGTTTATTATTTTTGAAAAAAAAAAAGGAAATTCAGGTACTCCCCTTTATTTATTTATCATTTTTTACAAGTGTGAGATGCTCTGCCTCACAATAAATATTTTTAATGAGTGGTTCAACACCTCAACACCCCTGAAACCACCACTCCTGGTTCTCTATAAATGATTATGTTTATAAGGTTTGCCTGCAGAGAACCACCAAAGAAGTTTGATTAGGGTCACCCCCTATATTGATCGGGCTCTGAAAATATTACAGACAAAGATCCAACTTGTTCCAATCGAAGCGAATGCATGCAAAGCAAGAACTTACAAGCTACCTTAATTTGTTGAAGCGTAGTTAATAACCTTGCCAGATGTTTACGCCATGTAGTGAATTCAAATGAACGAACTGGACTGCAGATTGACAAAAGGCAAATATGCTGGAAAAAATCGTTGTTTCAGAAGCCTTTATACTTGCTTCAGAATTGCATAAAATGGAATTAAAACTGCCAATTTTGAGTAAAATAGCAGCACTTATCTGAAAAGTAGAGCTGCTAGCGCAAAAAATAATTTCATAATTTAATTTAAAGCCCCAAACGTATCTAAAATCAGTTTTCAAACTTTGAGCAGCAAAGAGAATGAATATATTATTTTGTTCCGCTGTGTAATTTGGGAGCACTCACAAAAGCTAGTAACGATCAAAAGTACCTTCTTAAAATATAAGTGCAAGATTGATATTTTCCATCTTGATTGAGATAGCTTACAGATCAGCTGAATAAGAGGTGCAAATACTATGAACAACACTTCTAAACCGTACTGAGGTTTGCAAGTGCTTACAAATGATATATGTCTGATTACGTTCAATACGTTTAAGGTCAACACATTGAAAATCAATATCAATATTTTAATTTAAAGAAATGTTTAATGTACTGATATATTTGAATCAACAAAGTATAGTAAACTCGCAATGTATTTCTTAAGCACTTTTATTATAATTGGCCTGTTTGTCACCGAGTAATCTGAGGCCTGGTTTTGCTTATATTTCAGCAACTAGATCACTTAGAGACTTTTGAATTTCACTGAATGATTTACTTAATATTAAGGTACAGCTTAACGCTGAAAAATTAAAATTCTGAATTAAAATAATTATTTTGGTTAGGATGGAAAATAGAAAATTTCATGTAATTTCCCCATTAAATGCTTAAATATAAAACTCATTGTTACAAATTTCGTTGCCTTGCTACAGTAATGTTAAAAACCAATCATAATGAAAATTTTGAATCACTGCTTCTCTGAAGCAAGCATGAAATTGGAAAGCATAAATCCTACAGAGGAACAAGGATTAAATTTTAGCGCCAACTGCTTAAAGTTTTAGACACGTATATAGGTTTTTTTCAATTTTAGTACCGATCATTCTATTTCTGAAATACATTTACGCTAAAAAAAAAAATAAATAACAGATATTTTTTTCAAATACTAAGCACTCTTCAAAATGCACTCAAAAGGATAAAATAACTTTTCAGTATAAGAAAGGACGATTTAAGCGTTCCTTTAGTTCTCGAAAATTCTATGAAAATGACACCACAAACGAAGAAAAGTGCGGTTTCACTCATTTCAAACCAAACGTTCCCTGTAAGAAAAATATGCATGTTTCAACACTCAAAGTTCTGATTGAAAGCTAGATAATGATAAGAAATTCTCTTTATGACTTGAGCCGCACTTTTCTTCGTTTGTGGTGTCATTTTCTTGGAATTTTCGAACACTAAATGAATACTTAGATTGCCTTTTTGATCCTAAAAAGTTATTTTGTCCTTTTGAGTGCATTTTGAAAAGTGCCTAGCATTTTTAAAAAAAAATCTGTTATTTAATTCAGAACTTTTAAAATGAATATTGAATGTATGAGTAGGAATGAATATCTAAAATACACATATTAACTAATTTCAACGTTTATGAACATTTGCCATCGCATGGTAACATTGTAAAAGCAAAATGTTCAGTATATTTTCCTTAACACTATATTCCACTCACAAATAAAGGGAGCCTGTTGTTCATTGTGTTTCCTACGATCCCTGGAGAAGGGAATAAAGGCCCTCAGTCCTAATGTTTGTGCCAAATAAAGGTAGCTGCGCTGTGGTCACAACGAGAGCAATCAATTACCCCCATTTCTTATCTTCGGAAGTCCACATGGTGCGTTTGTCACACTCCACTGTCCCGCCTTTCAAAAACAAAAGTGTATGAATTGTCTCACTCTGTTATCTTTTCTCCGTGTAGCTTTGGGATTATTTTTCCTTTTTCGACACTGCACGGTAGCCTCTTACTGTGCTGTAGATTTTCTTATAAATATTAATTTATTTCAGTTACCAAACTAGTACATATTTAGTCACCTAATAATTTTAAGTCGATATTTGGCAATTTTTCTTTTTTTTTTGTGGTATTATTCATTCTTGTTTCAAAAATATTATTTCATAACAATAATGAACTGCGTATTTTTTATAGTTTATTTTACAAATATGTAACTGACCGAAAAATTATAGAAAACGTTTGTATTAAAATATGATTGAAAGAAACATCAACGTAAACAAATTACAAATTTTCAAGAGAATTCAGGATAAAGTTATTTCAAGACTACAACATAGCATCTTCAAGAATGGTTCTTACGCTTTTGCCCTGATGACGAGGCTTTAAAGAAAGCTTGCAGGTAATTCAATGAATGTTGCATTCTAACTATTCAATTGACGGAAAACCATGGTATTCGTGAAAAAACCTTATTCAAAAAAAAGTACGAGAAATTATTTAACTTTTTCAATACCAGGTAGTTTGTAAAAGCAAAAAGCACGTTTTGAGTAAAACGCGTATAAAGGTAACGTTCTAGGTAGGCTCTCATTGATTTGTCTTCTAAACCATGCTGTACAGCAGCATCTACCAGGGCTGCTAGTACTATCTCTTGCCCCATTACATAGGAGAGGTTCGCCTACGATTTGTAATGGTTATCTCCAAATTTTTAATTTTGTCACTTACATCCGTTTGCTTCTCACTCCCTCATATGCTCTGAATTCTTGATTAATAAAAGTTTAAAAATAGCATTTTGAAGTCCTTTTTATCCCGATGCAGTTTTTTTTCCCTCCATACTTTAGCATTAGTTGTTTTTTTTTAATTGTAAAAGTTGTTCTTGCATATGCACCGCCGGAAATCAATTCAAGGAGATCTGACAGCTCAATACATGAAAAAGAAACAAATAAAATATGGTTGTAATACACATACAAAGAAACAAGAAAAGAAAAAGGAATTGAGTTCAATACTGTACCTCAGAGCCAGAAGGACGCAAGTCACGTTATGATTATTTTACAGGAGAGCGGAAAACCTTTTTTTTTTTTTGCCACATGCCAAGGAAGGGACGCGCTTTTTTAACCCTGTTAAAAATGAAAAGGATTTTGTTTTATATAAATAGGTTTACGTAGCTTAATGCGGAAAAGGCTTCTAAATACAATGTATTAATAAACGGAAGATCACAATTTTTCAACTTACGTCAGTCATAGATTTAGTATAACTTGATATACTAGTCCGGAAATGGCAGTCGCTGGCCGCAATTGAAATTGTGAGTTTCAAAGTCAAAGGGCAAACGCGTAGCCTACGGGGTGCGACCACTGATTTCCAGTAGATGCAAAGCTGTTTGCATCCTCTTACTGTCCGATATTTTAAAGCGAAATCTTACTCAAATTTACGCATGCGTCAGGTATCTTCTGATTTTATCAAAACAGGGGTCATAGCAAGAAGGAAGTAACGAGCAAGCAAAAACTGAATGCATCGGGAAGTACGCTTCCTTAAACCATCACCCCTTTTTCAGTTAGAACCGTTCGCAGCTGCTAGTCGCGGAATTCGAGAACAGACAGTAGGCTACGTAAAAAGTTGTTTACGTGCATGAGCTTTTCGGACGCTTGCCCTTCTACAGTTCTGTCTCGGTTGAAAAGTTTATTGTTGTTTGACTAGTTAATACTATACTATCTATGTGTTCATTAGAGCTCTGGCATTCTGATATAATTTGAGAATTATACCAATTCTATGAGACTCTGATTTTAAGTTTTGGCACTTAAGAAAGGTGTTCTGCATTAATAGGATCCAATTTGAAGATTTGAGAAATAATTGATGGGGTATTATACCTTTTTTATTAAGATGTTCTGCCAAGCAGTCAAAGTCGGTCTTTAATCTGAATTTTTTTACGGATTCTTTTCCATATAGCCTATATTTATTACGCAATTTGTGCCACCCTCCGGTACATGTATTTTAAAAATTACAAAAGTTTCATGAGAATGAATTCTAAAAAGAGTTTTAAAAAAGTACAATGCACAAAAGCATTTTTGCACAATCATTTATAATACAGCATTAAAAAAAGCAGTAGCAATAATAACAATGAAAAGTATACATTCATGAAAATTTCATCCATATCTTTCATTGTCGGAACCTTATTAGTATTACTTGTCATCTAGGATCCCCTGCATGTGAGTTTTTCTCTGAATCTTTGCTTTACGGGAGTAACGAGTTCATAAAAAGAAATAATTATAAATTTTTTTCGGAAAATATGTGCATTACTTTTTTACTTGTTACAGTGACGGTCATCAAGAAGAACCTTTCATCACCCACCTCTCTTCCCAAAGTACCAACGAATATTGTGCGCACATTAACTTCCCCAGTTTTTTTTTTTTTTTTTTCTGAAATATATTTGTACGCTTTTGCAAATTTTTATTCATTTAACTCTACATAAATTGCTTTAAAACATTAAATTAAGATCCAAAGTGGAACTTTGTCGATGATGGAATTTTAAATAATTCCTCTTTTTTTACGCAAAAGTATGGCAGTTTCAATTTTTTTAAATAAGATTTTAGCAAAAATTCTTGAAGCCTATGTTACGAATCATAGCAAGAAAAATTTAAAAGAATTATTTAAATAAGGTATCACTATGTTCCATGCTATTTATATTTTTATGTTTTGAAATGCAGTATTTCTTTCCCTTTAGAAATAAAATGACATAACGTTAAAAAACAATTGATGCATTCGTTCTATATTCATTAAGTTTTTGAAAGATAAGTATCTTTTATATTTACCATCAAATTTTCTTCCCGAAATCACACTTATCTTAGATTTAAGGGTGTTTCAAATTTCCTAATACATTCAATTAAAATTAATGCAGGCAGACATTATATAAATGAGTGCAATGTAATAAGTTAGTTTTTTTAATGTAACTAACCACATTGAGAAGGAAGAGCATTTTTGACATTACACAGAACAATAAAAACGTTTCTTCAAACAAAAAGCAACAATAAATAATAAAATACCAATAGTGCACACTTTGAAATTCCATCACACTTATTTTTGAAAGTACTAATCTGAAGTTTCACAAAAAAATATAGTATTGTATTAATAAACCAATAAAATTGTACGATAATTTCGTTAAAGGTTTATGCTGCATAGTATAGGAAAATGAAACAGATTTGTCGAATAGCAGCACCAACATTTGCCTTAAGCAACAAACTACTGTTAGACAAATAATTTATAAATATTTCACATGTTTCCCTTTCTAACGTATTACCTAGAGACGGCTAATATTTTCTAAATGATTTACTATGGATAAGTATTTAAAAAAATCCGTAGTTCAAAAAAAAAAAAAAAAACATTGAAATCTTGCTATTAAACATGCATCATTGACCGGTTTTAGGTTTCAAAAATATAATTTAAAGAAAATACGAGTAAACCAAATCACTAAATCGTCAAAAAATATATGCTACACAGATTGTCTTGATTATTCACATTGAACATTAACTTTGTTTAATTAACCAACCACAACTAATTAGAAATAGTTTAAACCGCTATTTTACCTAATTATAATAATTTTTTACTTTTTTATTCGTCTGCATTTAATGACTTGTGACACTTGACGCAAATTAGAAAACAAAAGGTGTTGAAATATTCTTCTATTTCAAGTCAACAAAATTCAGCTTCTGCTTCAACGTTCATTCCTTCTGACGTTATAAGCTCTCTTTTTCCGCCATTTATCAAGCCCTTTCAAATCATGTCACAAACAAGATATCTCGGAGAATAACGCATTACGGCATCTTGGTATTCGGATCATAATTTAACACTTGACACATTTGTTCGTGGGTTTTCTGAGGAAAAGATTTTCCTCTTTTGCTCTGATATTTAGAAATGTCGCTATTTTTAATAGTTATAAAAATATTTCTTCTTTCTCTGAAATTTCTTCCATTTGTTGGCATTTTAAATGTCAGAGAGATTTTTAGAGAAGCTTTTTAAAGAGATTTGCGAAAACATTTCGCTGATGCGTTTGATAAAGATAAATCTGGTGCAATATTTCCTTATAATACTGCATTTTATTGAGAATATAGACAAATAAATTGGTAGAAACACATAGCATCATTTAACAAGATTTTAAAAAATATATGATAATTTGCTGAATACATATTACGTCCAGTAGGAACATTATTTTTTATTTTTTAAATATATCTGGTGAAATATTTTCCTATTGTATTACATTTTATTGAATAGTTAGAAAAAAATTGGCAAAATCATATAGTTTCATTACATGAAAGTTTAAAACAGATGATTTAATTTTCTGTATTTATATTTCCTGTACTGATATGATTTTCATGTTTGAAATATAAACAACAGTTTTTTGGCGCTTTTAATTTAAATGAAGGATTTAGAAAAAAAATAGTAATCGGCAAATAAAATAAGTATGACAAAAAAATTTCTCAAAACTCTTAGCTGAAACTAAAATTTTAATCTGGATTGTCTTTTTTTAAACCTCTGTTGTACATAAAGAACACGTATTCAAAAAAAAAATGTGATTTGTTTAAAAACCGAATTGTGAGCAGATGAATTTGTTTCTTGTTGGATAAACTTGCTTCTCCCTAAGAGGATTTAATGAGGCCCCCCCCCCACCCTATATTCAAGGTAAGATTAATTATAAGATTTTTATTTGGTATAACTACCCACCTGATAAAGAATCTATCAAAATTTTCAATGAAACAGATTTATATCTTTCGTTCTTTGTGTCACTAAGGTGTATGTGTAATTACTTGACAGTCATTAGGGACTAAATTTTAATCGGAATGATGTATTCATGAAAAATGTTCCATTTGCACTTAATGAGTTTTTTAACACTAATTCCCCACCTGCAACAATCCCCGCTTAGTACAACCAGGAATTCGGTGAATGCTGATTTGTGAAGCTCATACACATCAAGCTTTTTATAATTAAGAAGAAACATGAATTTCACTGATATTTTTTTTTTTTTTTTTTTTTTTTTTTTTTGCAGGACGAGCAATTTTCTGTTTGGAGTGAAAAATAAATAAAAACCTTTATTTTGCTTCGTTTCGTATGAAATGAATAAATATTAGTTATAGATTGAAAGTGATTTTTAGTGTGAGTAATTACTTGAAGAATGTACGGTTACAAAAACAGAATATTAACTCCTTTCTAACAGTTTTAATAGGGTAAATTCTTGTGTATAGGAGGAGGGGAGGTATCCACCCTTTCTCAGAAAGAAATGAAATAGATATAAGTAAAATAAATTGACAATAAATATATTGCCCTGAGAAATATAATTAGAACCAAACCGTGCCTGACAGATAATTTTCAGTTAGAAGAAAACCCTGTGGCACGACAACCCGTAAAGACCATGGCCTACTGTGCCCAACTCAGTTTTCCTGACCAGGGTCTCTGGGGAGCAAGACAGATGTACCGCTTAGGTAGTCAGTCTAACGCGGAACCCCCAGTGTTTGGTTCCCGAGTTCGCTCTGTACTTAACTTAGCGACTCACTGAAGGGACGAATGGCTGAGTCAACCAAGCCCAAATCAGGGACAGAACCCGAGCCTGTAGCGTGGCTGCGCGAAGCGCTGCGACTGAGCCACTGGGATTCAAAACATTTTAAAGGAAAAACTAAAAGTCTTGTATTATATTAATTTAATTTTTACTGTATTTCATTTACTGCCAATTAGTTGGAGTTATCTCTGGATTTTCTGTGGCACAGCGCTCCGCTGAGCTTCATTCCTTCATTTTCAGTTAGGAGACTATATATATATATATATATATATCTATATATATATATGTTGATAGTTATTTTAACCCATATTTTACCACATTATGAAAAACTTAATATTTTTCATAAAAATTACTATTACAGACCAGGGAGACCTCAGAAATACACATAAAATTTTAAACATTACCAAATATGTATTTGTTTCCATTTTACAAGCTGTCCTATATATAGGACGATGGTACAATCCACTACTGTATACTTGGTTTTTCAATCAAGCATTCTGGTGCGTGTGAAATGGAAGAAAACACTCTACGCAAAGTCTTAAACAATATTTTTCATGAACTGCCATTGTTTTTCTTAATGCAATGCTTCTACTTATTGTGTTTTTTTCAGTTCGAAGTTTTTACTAAAACGTTTTCAGTCTGCAGCTTCAAAAGGTTCTCTGGTATGGTTCAAGTCTTGTTTTGATGAACAGACAGTTGCTTTTCAGCGATGTTTAGAAGTACACACAAACCCATGTAAACAATAGTACCTTTTCTACAGGTTTAATAAACATTAAGGCTTCTTCTGAAGCAAACAGCTTCGATATTTTCCAAGCAGCATCCAGTACTGCTACAAAGGCATTTCGAAATTATGGTCGGTCGTTACCATTTTGTATTACATATGGATGCATAATATTTCTATATGATTTAAGTCCACACCATTTTTACACTAGTACAAAATATTTTTATTTTTTTTTTAGTTTCAATTTTCCATTATTCTGTGTTTTTTTTTTTTTTTTGAAAAACTTTGTATCTTCAAAATTGCTGATGAGTGATACTTCTTTGCCATCATTTCAACAAACAGCTGTGATCTTGTGCTTCATGTGAAATTTCCTAGCGGATGTTTTAATCCCCTAATTTTCAAAATTTTAAGATTTTGGATGGTTCAAAGGGACATTTTCTCATTCCAATTTCCCTTACTGTTCCCGTTTCAAATAGTTGTTTGTTTCTGAGATGAACAAAAATATTATAAGACAAAAAAAATGTATGTTTTGTGCCCTGCTGAAGTTTTAATAATGGACAGCAAATTATCAACAAATGTTTTATTTATTGTGTTACCTGAGTGTAATTCTTTCCATTTTTCATCTTTTTAGCTCTGTTATGACAGTAGAAACAATTTTCGGAATCGGACATCTTTTTTTTTTTGTGCTCCTTGGTATAGTATTAAATGGAAAGTCGTAACCACCAAAAGAGTTGACAATCGAGAGCTTACTACCAAACTTCATGAGCTTCCCATTTGTGTAAATTTTTCAAAATAAAGGGCAATTATTTCAACAATGGTTGAGTGCTCAGGAAACACACCAATTTTTTGAAAAGCTTCATTCAAAAAATTATAAATTAGGCGAACTTTACAGTAGCTATCTAAATCAGTAGTAGAGTTATCATCAAATTGTAAAAACAGCTTGATATGAAAGAACTGTTTTCATGACATAGTTAGACGTACAAAAGTTGTTCCTTTATCGGGAGCATCTTCCCCATTTCAGTGGGTATTATTTAATATCCACTACATAACAATATGCCCAAAAAATGCTTCAATTTTGATGTTTGCAAACAAAAATCATTTTTATTCTTAGGCCACGATTACTTATTACTTTCCTTTACTGCTTTCATCATATTTTCGACCACACTCTCAAAAAGTTTCACGAGTGTTTTCTTCAGTGTATGTC
Source organism: Uloborus diversus (assembly GCF_026930045.1). NCBI lineage: Eukaryota > Metazoa > Arthropoda > Arachnida > Araneae > Uloboridae > Uloborus > Uloborus diversus. The sequence continues at coordinate 48,947,676 of NC_072736.1, forward strand.
CAACAATATCTTCTGACGATTTTCATTTGAAAGTGATTCATAAAGTTATGCAAACTTCGGGTACACACTGAGGCTGTTTTTATTTTGATATATTCATTTCTTCATTAGTGTGGATTCCTTTTGAAATGTTTATTACTCAAGGAGTCTAGAAGTTTTTTGTCAAAATCAGCGTAACTATACAGAATGCTAGAATCATCATCAGGATCAAAAGGCAATATTTTCAAGTCAAGGTCACTCTCATAGGTTCATACTCTTGTGACATTACATATTCTATAGCTAGTTCAGTTAATAATTTCTTATTCAATATGCCACATGTACGTTTTATTTAATTTATTTACTTCTGAGATCAGCGTTCATACTTTGAACAACAAATATTTTTACTCAATCCAGAAGGTAGCATCACAATGTATTAAGTGCGGATGATAAGTTAGTCAACAAAAAACTTCCTACGACCCCCAAAAACCTGCTTTTTCAACTCTTGTTGTGAGAAAACTTCATAGTATTCAGTTTTGAAAGAGAGCAATCAAGTTTCCACTCCATTTTCCAACAGCTCAGCTACTTTTGTATGGAGCGCGCATAGCAGGGGATTTTACCATCGTCCTATTTACAGGACGGCTAATAAAACCTTCATAAAACCTATTTAAATGCAGTTTTATCTTTGCAAATTTTACTCAGTACTAATGCATATGATTAGTAATGATAAAATTGAAACAGGATTTTGGCATATTTTCTACACAATTATTTTAATTAATTATTAAATTATGCATTATAAAACTGCAAAAAATCGTCAAATTCAAAAATAAAATAAAAATAAAAATATTCATAATTGAACTCTAAAATTTTGTCTACAGTACTTATCAAATGTAGGGTTTATAAAAATACCAAATTAGAAACTAAAAATATGATAACCCTTGCTAAAATGCAATAAATATGATCTGTCCTATATACAGAACGATAGTACAATATGGGTTAACTATGCTTTCACGAGCAAAATGCAGTGATATAAAACCTGCTAACTATCTAGAGAAACGTAAAATGGTCCGTTTCTCTAAAGTATTGGCCTAGAGGCAGATTCGGTGCTGCCATTAATTGAGAACATTTGAAGATTTTGTGATTTCTTGGATGGTACTCTCAAAGTGATGGAAATCACGAAAAAAAAAGTTAAAATATCCTAGTGCTTACGATACATTACTGACTAGAACACTTTTGTAGATTTGGAAAGAAAAATATTAAGGCTTTTTTTATATCATTCAGAACCCCAAAAATATTTTTTTTTTCAATTGGTGTTATCGCGTTTTGCGACAAATATTAAAAATAAGTAAATAAATAAATAAGTAAATAAATTAAAGATTTTAAAAATCCGTGCTTGTGAAATAGATACGCAATATAGTTGGTCTACTTCCTCTCCCCCTCTGCAATAAAATTTCAATAAATAATAAGGGAGAGTATCCCAAAAAGGGTAGGTTTTTGAAGAACGCTCTAAAATTGTTGTTTTGGGATTTTTTTCGCAACAATTTCGGTTTGATTTCCTAGCATGGTTCTTGAACTTGGAAATAAAAGTGATTTTTGCGTTACTTCAAACCTAATACTTATATATTATCAATTCTTACAAACATTTGAAAAACCCGCTTTGCCCTATCAGGGAGCCCGAAGCGGGTAAGCTTAACTAATTGTGGTTTGGTACATTTTCAAAACAAATTTAAAGTTATAAGTGAATAAAAAAGCTAACTAGCTACCTGCCATTATATAAAAAATGTAAAATAGTTGTACTTATCCAATTTAAAATCAGCACATTTGTTTATAAAACATAAAGAAATAACTTATTAAATCAATAGAATAATTAATTGCCATCCTAAAAAAATATTTTTTGAAGTAATACTTATCCTATTGAATAGAAAATCAAAGTCAGCACACGAGTCAAGAAGTTATAAACAAGTATATGATTAAATCCTATACCCGCTTGGTCCGAAGGCACGTTTTTTTTTTTTCTTTTTTTTCAATAATTATAACTTTAAATTTAAAAAAGAAAGAAACAAAATGACTATCGTAGTTTGTAGGTGGATTGTGTCAGAACAACGTAATATTATTGACAATAAAAAAATAAGCTGCTCATCGACCAATGACAAGTTACAGAATTGTATATATTTTTTCAGAAATGTATTTTTTTTTTTAAACTGGTCGCGCCCATGCTGCTTCACTGATGCTCCGATGTCACTGATAAAAACTCGGGGGTGTTCATGAAAACACTACATGCGTATGCATTGCCGCTTACCCATGATGGGTAGAAAGGGGGGCATACGAAGATCTACCCGCTTTGGGCAACCCACCCGCTTTGGGCCATCCTCCCCCACCTCATTCCATTAGATTATGTTCATCATCAAAGTTTATTTAAAACAAATGTACTGAAGCTCAGTAAATGTACAAATACAAAATTTATCTGTAAAGAAAATTAATATAAGTGGCGTACCCTTTTGAGCATTCAGAAACAGGACGAAAATGATTGCGGCCGATTCAGAGTGTTAATAAACATAGCGTAGCAAAGAAAGCAGTGATTTCACAAGCACTCTCAAATATGCACACAATGTGTTCTCAAGTGTATTCCCAAACTTCGTTTGAACAGAGATTCTCAGCAAAACACATTCGGTGCACTTTTGGAACGTTTTTTCATAACGGAACGGTTTAGCAAAACACATTCGGTGCTATTTGGAGCGTTTTTTCATACCGGAACGGATTAGCAAAACACATTCGGTGCACTTTCGGAACGTTTTTTCATAACGAAATGGATTAGCAAACAATTTCAGCTCACTTTTTTTGTTACAGAACACATTCGAAGTACATTTTAGCTTATATTCAGGCAACTGGAACACTTAAAGTGTTCCAAATGTGTACCGACTATTTGCAGCGCAGCTATCAATTGACAAATGTTAAGAAAAATTTTCAACAATTGCAGTCTTGCAATGGCATTAATCCGTGTTCACACGACACAATCACCTTTGTATTGAGCTCGGTTTTGCATATTGCAATATGCTGCATTAATCTTCTCTGAGCACATAGATTTAGTCACCAAAACGCCACTCATGTTTTATTCATGAAAATAACAGTCTTCGGATTTTCCCAGTTAGTTTCCGGATCAGGTCATAAATGGTGATTTGTTAAGAGCGAACATTCCCTGCATTTGTTGGTTTCAGATGCATTAATAATGATGATATACTACACAAGATAAATATCTAAGTCACTTAGACATCTCTGCATTTAGTGTGCTGATATTGTGAATAATATTTTGAAAATTTTTCTCATTTTATAATAAAATATTTTGCACATTTGAACTTGGTAATGATAATTAAATTGGATTTTAAAAGAGATTACACGAATAAATATTGTTACTAATACAGGTACTATCATTATGATTAAAATCATGTGTGAGAGGAGATTTTTTTGAGCGTGGTCATGAAAAAACTTCTGAATACTTGTCAAAACTTTCTCCCAGGCCAGCACTGGATAATCCCTGCCCTATAGTAGGGGCAAACCTAACTTTGCAGCAACGACTATACCACGGCATTGCGACGCTTCCAGCTTAGATTGGCTCCTTGCGATAGATAGATTTTGGAGGCCTGTTCAGAAAGAAAAAAAAATCGTCATGCGAGATGTGCAAGTGATTATGGATTTTGATTAAAAGGATTTTGATTCAAACCTTAAATTAAAAGCTAATATGAACACTATACATAATTTCTTTGTATGCCCAAGAAATTCTCAATATGAGGTGTGAAATGGATTAAGTTCTTTTTTTTTAAATTGACATTTACACCCTCATTCTACTTTATGTAAAGTGATGAAAGTTTCGGTTGAACCATTTACCAATGTACAGCAATTGTAGTATGGAGGAAAAATTGTGTTTTGTGCAAAGTTTAAAACTATACCAAATTCAGTACTGAATGTGATGTGTTTTTGTAACAAAAGGTTTTGACAAAAAATACATTGGTGTTTCAAGTATTAGTGCTTGGTATATGAATAAAAGCACCATAAGCTTATTAACTTGGAGATTTTCCGTAATAATTTGTCTTTTATAAATATTTACTATAAAATATAGGGAAACAAGGTTTTAAACTGGTGTCGTACCGATTTATCTTTAAAAACTAACTGTAAGTACTAAAGGCAAATAAAAATAGTTTGAATTTTGAGATCTTGAACTCAAATTATGTTTTCGCAATTACGTTGCAATTCCTAGTTTTAAAAAATGTCTTTTATCGCAATCATAACTTGAATTTAATGCAACAAAATTCAAATGACTGCAAGGAGCTTGGTGCTGGATGTTATTCGCTGGATGCTGGATTTTATGTGCTGGATGCTGGATGCTGTGTGCTGGATACTGTTTTCGAGTTGAAAGGAATGTGTATTACGATAAGTTCGTTTGTAAATAATTCGATTCCGAGGCACATGGAAGCCTGCATTATAAGTATATAAAAAGAAAATCAAAGGAAACGGACGCGGATGTCACTCAATGGTCAAGTGAAAACAATAAGGAAATCATGATTGCTCAACAACAAGCTTAGTCGTACTTGAAAAAAAAAAAAAAAAAAAAATGAAGTTTTGGCATATTGAATTCAAATTATGTTTTTCGCAATCACGAGCGTGTGTGTGTATGTATGCGCGTGTGTGTTTGTGTAGGCGCATGTGTGTGAGTGCGTGCGTGTGTGTGTGTGTGTGTGTGTACGGGTGTGTGTGTGTGTGTGTGTATGTATGCATGTGTGTGCATGTTGTGTATGCTGTGCTATGTGTGTACGCGCGTGTGTGTAGGCGTTCGTGTGTGTGTGTATGTGTGTATAGGAGTGTGTGTATGTGTGTGTGTGTGAATTTGTATGCGCGTGTGTGTATGCGTGCGTGTGTAGGATATGGACGCCACCTGGAGTTTTCGCTGTAGGAGCAGCATCGTGAGGAGCCGGTCGACGGTGATGCTGGCAGAGGGTGCTGGTGTTAAAATAAAATGATAGCACGCCAAAACAGTCAAATGAGAACAATAAGCAACCGTGATTGCTCAAAAAAGAAAGAAAGGAACAGGAAAGAAATACTCACAATCTATAAATGATGACTAACGTAAAAACAAGTTAAATTTTACTTCGAATTGCAATTTCTGTCAAACTAAACCAGTTTGTTTAAACCTCTGACGTTCCTGGGAGTAAGATACTTGACATTCTTCCCCATGAACATTTTCTTTTGAAATAAATTGCCATGTAAATCAAGTGATCTTTCTTCTATCAATGCCTAGCTACCGCCCTGCGCCTCAAATCGTTTGACAACGTACATTTAGCATCAGAAAAATAAGTGTAAAACGCTTTTGAAATATGCTCGTAATTGCGTGATAAGACGTTCAATACCGCCAAAGTCAATTTCTATTAAATCGCCTAAAAAGTGTAATGTTCATTGATAGTGTTTAATATAATATCCTTTAGACATTTTTAAAAATCTTAAACGCAAGACAGTGTAAAGCTACAATTGAAAGTTAAAACCGTTAAATGAAACCACAATATTACTCCAGAAAAATAATGAGCATGTTCTATTTATACAAAATGTCACAAAGAAGCAATCAGAATAGCTCACAATTTGTATCACCCTTTCATTTCAAACACAAAATATTTAATCAGTATCTAATACAATTGTCTTTATTGTTTTCAAAAATCAAATTATTAAATAAATGCCTTGTTCATAATTAGAATTACGAGCAAATAACAACAATGCTATCGCAAACCTAATATGGTTCATTCCTCTAATCAGTCTTTACTGTGATGAACTGTAAAATAACGCTAATAGCGAAAAAAAGTTAAACCGACTACGCATACAGTAGGAATTCCATTACAGGCCAGAATCGTAATTGCGTTGACGAGATCTTGGAAAGTAATCTTTTTACTTTTAATGAGGTATTTCCTTTTTAAATCCCAGACTCTGACTAGAAATGGGAATTAAGCTTGACTTGAACAAAATTCATATTGCATCTTTAATTACGTGAAGAAGCTCATTATGAGGCAGTGAGAAGCAAAGGGATGTAAATGGACATTTTCAAGTTTTGAGTAAAACGCGTATAAAGATTACGTCCTAGGTAGACTTTCATAGATTTTTTTTTTTAAATCATGCTATACAGCAGCACCTACCAGGGCTACAAGTACTACCTTTTTGCCCCAAATCGGAGGAAGGGTTCACTTACCATTTGCATTGGTTATCTCAAAATTTTTTATATTTGCCACTTGCATCCCTTTGCTTCTCACTGCCTCATATGAAGTAATAAGTAATTTGCATTGTTATAACTAGTTTCTTGGAGTAAATGGCCGATAGGATGGCTGGATTTTTTTTGTAATGGGTGAGTTATACTTGGGATATGCATTAAATCCAATTATGACTTCTAATTTTGGTTCGTTTTAGTCATAGAAATACGGAAGAAGTTTGTATGGCCCCTCGCTACACCTTGCTCAATATTTAAAAAAATAACAAACTGAACTGGCTGGAACTTTCGTATTTTTCACAATATGAGCCTATTTGAGGGCTAGACGGGTGGAGCAACAGTGGTCTTTGATGCATTTCACAACATAAATAGAGACAATATTCCTTTATCCTACTTAGAGTAGCATGAAAAAGAGTTATTAACTCTGGTTTTTCCTTCATCTTCCTTTTTTTTTTTGCAATCGAAATGAGAAATACTGTCAACTACCTGTCACACTGCAGGAATTGCTATTCAAAAGAGGAATAACCTTGCACATTTTAAGAGTAGAGATAAAATTACATAAATAATACAATGGAGTCATTTCGTAAACTATTCATTAGAGGAAGATACATGCGGTATGTGGACTCACTCACAAGAAATTTTATTTCCTTTAACCTACACCGCACTGACATATGAGAACAAAAAGTCTCCCTGATTTCAACAGTAGCTACTTATTCAGTCGTTTAGAAATCACCTAGTTTGAGGAAAATAGTACAAAATGGAAACCATGCTATTCCGAAACTAGGAACGGTGCTTTATTAATCCCTTTAATACAGCAGCCCCTCATAATATCGCGCCTCATTATATCGTCCTTGCGGATATATCGCTCTTTCCTTCTGTCTTCTGAAATAATAATAATAATTAAAATTAACATTGATTTTAGTTTAAAACCATTTAAAAAAACATATTGGTTTTACACTCTGAAAAGGTCGCTTTTTTTTCTTTGTTTTGTCAATAAACAAAACAAAATTACTTCTATTCTTCTGAATTCGCTGAAAAAACAGCGGCAATTCCTGTCATCGAAATGTACATAACCGCAGAATATTTCAGTTGGTGATGGTTTGTAAACTACTTGAAATATTCTTTTGGAGTGATATTAAGACATTTACAATGAGTGAGAGACAGCAGGCAGGTGTCAAACTAGTCCAAGTAGAAGAAGCCTTTTAGTACAGAAAATATTTCTTCTTGGATGCACAAATCGGGATGTGCGTCAAAGAAAGCAAGAATGAACCGGACGGGCGAAATAATTTTCTGAAAATAATCTGCACTGGTAAAAATTAAGGAAATTTTTACGGTAAATATTTCTGAAATGTTGTGTTTACAGATAAGCTTGAACTTCAACAAATATGCACAGACTATACTGCACAGAATTGTACACTACTGAACAGAAAAATTATACAGTAAATTATAATGAAAAAAATAAGCGAATGCAGGGCCAATTGATACACCACGTGACTTACAAAACGAAGCAGATAACACCGTATTTCTCAGCACTTGATGTGTCCCGACTGGTATGGTGGTCAGCAAAGACCAAAGCCTATACGAAGGTCCGGAGATCGAACCAGCTGCTCGCATGTTGCGTTTTTTAACTATCGTTTTTTCTATCGAACAATTTTACAATTAAATAGGATTTTATGGTAAAAGTTACTGGCAACATGAATGCCAGTAACTTTGACCGTAAAATTTCAGATTTTTTTTAACAGTGTGGTTACTTTTACTTTTAACGTTATTTCTACAGCAAATCGAAAATATTAGAAAGTTTTCTAGAAATAAGAGGGTATTAGAATGTTCATTCTTATCTTATGGTAGCAAATAAAGATAATCTTCATTCGCCTTTTGATGTTTGAAACTTTCTGACGCTGAAATTTTCATAAGTTTTAGTCTTGTTGAAGTTGTAATACGTTTGATAGTACATTCGCGAACTACATCGAAAGCATTTGAAATTACGTCAGAAAAAAAAAAGAGAAAAGAAAAGAGAATGCTATTTTACTTGTACGTTGGATGGATAACTATTTTTAATTACTCTCTTAAAAAATTCCAGCGATTTTAACTCAGACTGAGTAAATTTTCACTCCTTGACAGTTTCGAAAACGCACTTTCCTTATAGGAGTGAATTTCATTCCTTTTGCGGAGCGGTTATTTTCACTCCGTTTGGATAAGCTAATTTCACTCCCTTTTGATAAGTGTTTTCCACTCTTTTTTAAGACTAAATTAATATCCTAAATGAGTGACTGCTTTCCGTTTTGGAAAGCCGCTATTTCACTCTTTTTTAGAATAAAATAGATTAAGTCATTTCACTCTCATTTGGTGAAATTGTTTTTAAATGTGTTTTCATGTGCTTATGCTGTGTATTTGAATTTAAAACTGTTTTTAAAATTGTTATTTCATTTGAAAAAAATGAAATAGGTTAAAAAAGTGTGAAAAAAAAAACTGTTTTTAGTGTTTCCGAAGAGGTTGCACAAAAACTGTATGGTAAGTACGAAAACTTTTCTAATTTATTAAAACTTTAACTGGTAATATTTCTTGAACTACTCTTATATGTTACAAATCACCCACGTGCAATATTACGTACAGTTCCGAATTTAAAGATTAAAATAAAATTAAACAAACCCACACAGTTCCAAATAAATAGATTTGAAATTTTGAAACTCTATATTGATATTCTCGGTATGCCTTTTAACATTAATAATGTTTTAAAAGTTACCGCAGTTAAAAATAATTTAAAAAGTCACTCATAAATTATGACAAGATACGTTTGAATTCAATTTTGTTTCTTCGGGGCCATTCATTAATTACGTAAGGACAATTTTGGCAATATTTTTGACCTTCCCTTCCCCCTATGTAAGAGAATGTAAGATTCCACCCCCCCCCCCCCATCCTACGTAAGATTCTTTTTTTTTCTTCACAATAATAAAATAACAAATATTACATCACTGGGATCGTTCTTAAATTAACTATCATTATTATTTTTTAAAACCTTTTTGAGTAAAGAAATGTTTACTGTAAGGAATCTAGACCGAATGTTTTTTCGACAAATAATTTTTGTATATGATGCGATACTAATTAAAAATAAGACATGCAAAACACAGAGCGATTCTTTTATTATATTTTACACGTTTCATTCTTTGAAACACAAAACAGCTCATCCTATAATACATACTTTTACCTTCCTGAAGCAAATGAAATATAATATTTGCCAAACCACTTGACCGCGAATTTCTAATATAAAATATCGGCTTGGAAAATATTAGTAAGAATGGATCTACCCCCCCCCCTCCAAGCAAGGGTATGTAGAGAATTTTCCACCCCCTCCCCGTCAGGACACTTACTTAATTAATGAATTGGATGTTACACATATGAATGAGTGTATTGTACAAAGTTTATGATACTCTTTAAAGTTTATTATACACACAAACAATATTTGATTAATTTAAAATATACGCAGTGGTTGGAGCTCCGACCATCGGGAGCGGATTCGGTATCCGACCTATAGATTTGCGCTTGGTCGGGTCTGTAACATCTGCCTAAAATATATATACAGTACACACACACACACACCAAAGATGGTAACGACTGTTTCAAATGTCCTATTTTTGATTCGATGACCGAAACAAAATTGTTGATGAAAGTTTCATTCATTTGGAAGAAAAAGTTACAAAAAGTTCACCGTAACATTGCACGTGGATGATTTGTAATGACATACGAGCAGTTCAAGAAATATTAACAGTTACAAGTTTTAATAAAAAAGAAAGTTCTTCGCACTTACCATGCAGTTTTTGTGCACTTCCTTCAGAAACCTCATTCGGCAACAAATATTGTTTAAATTCATTAAATGAAGACATTTAGATAGCGACATCAACTTGGTACTCGCGACCAACGTTGGGTAAGCCTAACGTGAAGGTATAGAAGATTCTCCCTAAACAAAATTACGTGACAGAATCGAACCAATGAAAATGTTTTTGAGTCCTTCTTTTAAAGAATGCTTTTATATTTCGCTCATCAAAGGAGTGTTTCCGAATTTCACGCGAATAAAGAAAAGTTTTAGTCTTGGTTTTTTCGTAAAGCTTTTTTTTTCGATAAAGCTAGCACTCAGAAAGAATAAATGCACCCGCAATAGATTTCACTTTTTTAAGAGTTATTTTTTCGCTCTTTTGAATTAAGAGTGTACATCCGTTATATCGCGCTTTTGGATATATTACGTTTTTTTTTTGTCCTCCGACAGGCGCGATATAACGAGGGGTTAGTATAGTATTTATTAAAACACATACGAACTTAGCCCATTGTGTTTTCGCGAGTAAAATTATGTGTCTTTGTTTTTTTTTATTTGTGCTTCATAGCTCTAGTTTGCGCGAGAAAACTAAATAGCACTGAAAGGAATTAAAAAAAAAAAAAAAAAAACTTTTGAGAAAAGTTGCCACTAGAAAGACATGTGTTAACTCAAAAAGAACTAGTATATTCGTATACGAGTAACAAGAAATATCTACGATCAAAAAATCGATACCTGGAAACTCGATACTTCACGATTTCTTGACTGTAGTTCAGTTTTCTGTTTATTCCAAATCTTAAACTGGTAAGTGGCTATATAACGTCTGAATATAATGTTCACTGTGGTACATCTTTCCTCCTTTTTGTCTCTTGAAAACAAATGTAGTAAAGTCTTGACTGAAATGTGTCACCATTCTAGCAGTAAATATGGTGGGGATAGAGGCCACGGAAGCCTCCAAAATGGTAGAACAATTGGACTGCCAAAGGAGTCATCATGCTTACAATTGCAATAAAAAGCTCTCGTAATTCATCGGTCATATTTCTTGTTCAAAACCAAATTCATTCAGATTTGATGATGAGGAGCTTTAACATTTTGAAGTGAACTCAAAATTTATTACTTTCAAGGGCTGACGGCTGTGGGAACAGCTTCCGATACTACAGAAATTTGTCTAGCTGAGAGACCATACGCAAACAATACGTGAACCCACATGGTCGTGATGCAAGACCATAAAGTTTTAAAACACCAGTTGGAATGAAATAGGTTAAGACTAGTTCCATGAAATAGAAGAAAATTAGGCGGCGTTCCTAACGATTGGAAAATATTCTTCAGGAAAAAAAAAATAAGGTCCTGAAATTTTGCTTGGTCACTGTTTTCTAATTCCTGTCTACGGCAAGTTCATCATTTATTAAGATTACGAAGATTTTACTCCACTGGGGGGGGTGGAGCTTATAGGAGTATTTAAGTAGGAGCTCGTATCAGCTCAGAGGTTTCATGAAGCTGGCGAGGCGAAGGCATCCTGACCGAAAGAGATGCGAGAACCACTATAGAAAAATCAAGGACACCAAGAACAGCCTGGTCATCATCGATGGTTCCCCCCGGCACATTTTAATAATATTTCCACTTAAAATCTCTCTCATACTAGTCTGACAGAAAGGAATGGGAAATATAAGAGATGGTATCTTTTGTAATATTATATATTTAAATAAATGTTCCATGCTAAACTATTTGTTATCTTCTTTCCCCTCAAACAGATGGTTTTTTTCCTCAACTTATCTCGAAATTGTCTAGCTGGGCTAAACAGTCCCTATAAATCCAAATATCTCCAAAAAGTCTAAACATAGTTATGGGTTGCGAAGGACCTCATCCTTTGCAAATTCCAAGCAAGCTAAGACGTGAGCAGCTGAGACCTCTTCAATCAAAAATCTGGAGTAAGTGTTTTTGGTGGCAACTGCAATAACACCTTTCGCACTGTTTCCTTGCTGTGCTCTGAGGAGCCTGGTCTCATGATAATTACACTTTTATTTGTGAGGAAATTTATTTTATTTCTTATTTATTTATTTATTTGTTTGTCAATGAAAACATATGTATCTTCTGTTCATAAAAATTTGCTATATAATTTAACCAAGCAAAGCAACTAAGTTGCAAATTTTGATATACTCATTTCACTCAAAAACTCTTTGATTATTTTTAACCTTAAAAAAACAGGTGCTATTTCTATGCTATTTGGTTACTTTTTTTAAGAAAGTCACTGTAATACAATAAAAGTAAATTGTGCATTTACTTTTAAATCATATTTCAGCATTTCCGAATTTTATTGACCGCCGTTACATTGCAATTTCGGATATGCCGCCCTCAAACGCTCTCTCATCATGCGTAATATAAAAAATTGATATACAGCGTTTTTCACTCGACAAACAATGTTCTTTTATACTGAGCAAAATATACAAAGATATACAAAGCCTATGTCTTGTTCTTCACCTTAAGAAAGAGAAGCAATCCGTCTTAATTTGTCAAGCACCAATCAGAAAATATGTCAAACCATTAATCATTTTCATATCTCGTAGTAATTTGGAAACTTCAAGTCGAATGATGTTCTTACTAAATGTACTGTTGCAAGATTCATCAAGCATATTGGTCATTTATCATTCCCTATCTATATAATTCATCCGAAAATTGTTGACAACAGTTTTGTCCCATTATATCATCTATAACTCATGAACTCTTGGATGTTTTGACTTTACAATTCGCACGGAAATTTATATGCATTTATGTGTAGTGTTAATAAATGGATGCTATTAGAAAATCCTGTAATTTTTACAGTCATAGTCAATATGATGGTTTAAAAACCTTTCTGTTGAATACCACATGCTGTAGGAACTGTTCTCAACAATTGTTTTTTTTCCCCCAACTATTTTTTTTTTCTTTTTGTGCACTGCAAAAAATAATTGCTGTTTTCATAGTAATATACTGTTTTTTCTTACAGTTTAATACTGCTCAGCTAAATAACAGAGAAAAACTGTAAAAATATTTTAGATTGCGCAAAACAATGCGCAAAAGGGGTTTCCTTTCATACGGGAAGATAAACTAATGAATTCAAGGTATCGACAGCCATTTTTGTTGATATTTCGGCTGTGCTGAGGCAGGACTGCTCATTTGTAATCCAAGTTAAAGGTAAGTGCTAGTTATATTATTCATTCCCTTTTCCTCAAAATGTAGTTTTCTTTATCATCGAGAATGTATGTAAAATAACAGTGTTTATTTAGAAATCGTAATTCGTATCCCAATATTCCTTGATGTTGACTTTGCAATTTCTTTTAGTTGAGTTGTAGCGATTGCTTTATAGCAAAAATCTGAGCAGTTGTTGTTATTCTGAATATTTTACTGCACGTATGATAGTTTTTAAACATTTTCTGAAACTCAAATTTGATTGAAAAAGAAATCAATTCCCTCCTTGATCGTATTTAAAGTTATTAGAACATTAGACTTTGTTTACGATTATATTTTGTGTTATATAGGATGTGAGTACTTAAAATTTAAATTATTATGTTTTCTAGTAAATTTTTATCGTATCGCGATTAACTTCTTTCTTCTGTTTTTTTTCTTTCTTCTGGAACCAGCTTTCATACTTATCGATCAAAACTAAAAAAATAATAATTAAAAAAAATCATCAATGAAGCACTTAAAAAAAAAAAAAAAAAACTAATAAAAATTAAGCATCTTTGGATACAAACACGAAACCCTTGTGTTTTAAAAGTTTTACATTTGCGTCGGCAGGAAATTAAAATTTTACTTCAGGAAAAATGCACTAGTACCACTGAAACTTGTGAACATAAAAATAACTTTAGAAACTATATCCAAAAACACTCGATGGGAGGTCACGGGAAGTCTCTATGACCTCCCCAAAATTGCCATATTGGAAAAATTTTATCTCATGATTCGGCAAATTTGCGGACATAATTGAAATGTTGCAATTTTTTAATTCTCGAATGTCCAAATTTCATTAGATATTGTACTTAATTGTGCGTACTTAACTTATGCATGCACCAGTATTTTATTAATCTGCAAATATGTAAGTTCCATTGAGATTATACGCCTTCCCAACATATTTAATTAAGTTCAGGCCGTGCCTGGCTATATTCTTGAAATTTTCAGCTTTTCATTTCTGATCTGGCAGTGTTGCGTTCTCGTCTAAATTACTGCTTTTTAATTTAAAATAGATTATTGACATTATTATGCATTGTTTGTCATATTTTATTCGCCTTGAAGGACATGCTCATTTAGAAAAGTGGATGAATCGAGAATTACAAAAGAATTTGAGACTCTTGTAACCTTGAACTTATCAGTTTCCTTACATTTTAACTTTGAGTCTTAAAGTTTGGCATCAACGTGTTTATGATGAAGACAAAAACTATATTATAAATACTGAAAAGTGTGATTTTGTACTTCACTGTCTTTCACTGCACATAAAAATTAAAAATATGTCAGATTGTTATCCGTGTAAAATGAAAAAAATCGGAGAATTTTGTTTAAACCTGTAACGGAGATTCAAGCCAGAGCCGGGCAAAATCTTTTGCATTTAAATGCGATGGGTTCCTTAGCAGTTGAGTTCTTTACGGGGGGGGGGGATTATTTTCACAATAATAGACGATTTTTCAAGAAAGTCTTCCGTTTATTTCTTAAAGAAGAAAAGTGAGGTTTTCGAATACTTTGTCAGGTTTTAAAAGAGAACAGAGATATTTGCGGAAAAGATCCGATAACGGAAAGGAATTTCTGAACCCCAGGGTTTGAAATTTACCTTAGCGACCAAAGCATAAGAATCGAAAAAACTAGCTAATCCTCCAGTTGACAAAGTAGCGTCATAGAACACCATAACTCAACATTAATGAATGGAATTAGGATACTTTTAAATGAAACGGGTTTTCCTCAGCAGTTTTGAGCCGAAGCAGCTGTGTGCTTCCACTACTTACGGACTAGAGCGGTTTTAAAAGGAAAAATCAAAACCTTTTTTGAGCTATTTCGGGGGAAGAAAGCCATCTATTAAAAACTCACTTGTTTTTTTTTTTCCCCTTCTTCCTTTTTTTTGGCTGTATTTCTTATATTGGACTTCTAAAACAGAAAATAAACAAATTGGATATGAGAGCTAAACAGGGAGTCATGGTAGGATATGCGTTTCATACGAAAGGTTATAGAATTTGGGATTCCGAAAATCGCGAATTGACAGAAACGCTGAATGTTAAATTCGATGAAAATAAATTCTAGGTGGGGGGAGGGGGGGGGGGGCAGGAACGGGAAACAAAGGAATACAGTTTTATTTCACTACTGAGTAAATCTGAAGTAGAAGAAGAATATCCTGAAAATCATAAAATAGTATGTTGAGAATTAAATTGGTTAAAGAAATAAAAAGGCAAAGTAGAGAATGCAGGGATATGTATTATTCTATTGACACGACGGTTCTAAATTCCGAATCGCGAAGCCGAGGTTTATTGTTCTGAAAATAACATTGAATGTGACCCAAACTTGTGATGATAATTCACGAAAAGTATCAGATTCTGATGAAGATAGGGGGGGGGATAGTTCAAGTAAGCTAGAATCTAGCATTTCCGAAGATGTAATTCCTTCGAATTTGAAACAAAGTTTGAGAACGCCAGAAAGTGAAGATTGGTAAAACACAGCAGAACAGATAAGCAGAACGAAATAATGCGCTTCAAGGCCAGACTGGTTATTTTAGGTAACCACTAGGTATGGGGGGGGGATACTTTTCGCAAGTGTTCTCTCCAGCAATTTCCTTTTTTTTATTGATGCTTTCTTTCAATTTTTGTGTATGAGCTACATTGGGTCCATTTCCAAACTAATGTTTGCAATGCGTATCTATATGCGGGTATAAAAAAGGAGATTTGTGAGACAAGCTGAAGGGTTTGTCGATCCCTGAAATCTAAATTTTGTCTGTAAATTGAATAAACTATTGTCATTCTGATACAGATTACGCCTCGAGTCACGACGACCGGATTTCAATGGCGGAGGGAGGGAGAGGGGGTCTAGTGGTTTTGTATAGGTTCAAATAATATGGTGTACATTCAAACAAAAATGCGTAGCACTGTCAACGATGGAAGCGGAGTATATTCCAATTAGTGAACAATCTAAGGAAGTTATATGGATCAAAAGAATTTTAAATGAATTGGTCAAGAAAAGAGTTCAGAATTTTAGATTGATTAATAGTACTCTGTACTGTGACATTCTAGTTGCGATCGATTTTTCTAGATTTGCAATAGAAAATTGCAGAACTAAGCAGAATGATGTGGGGTACCATTTCCTAAGGAATTCGATTGATGAAAATGAATTAGGAATAAAATCTGTTGAAACTAAAAATAATTTAGCTGATTGTTTCACAAAACCTTTTTTTAGGGAAAATTTACGTAAAGCTTGAATTGCAATGACTTCAGAATTGCAGAGACATATTTTTTTGATTTTTTTTAAATGTTTCAATTATTCCATTATGTCTAAGTTATAATTTGCGCGCACAAACGGATGGCCTGTAATATATTTTTTATTCATGTATTAAAGTATTTCTTTTTTTCCGTGTGCTGCCGTGCCAAGAAGGTTGGAATTTGCTAGGGAATATTTTGTTCCTTTCCCTCCAGCGCACGGAGAAAATAAAATTGTAGTTGATTTCATTTTGAATTTGTGCCCGGTGATATGATTGCGGTTTGGTATTTCAAAAAAAAAAAAAAACTACAAATTTCATTCTAGCCGCCTGAATTTTTCATTTCAGTTGATTCACTAATGCAGTATTATTTTTTTGAGTTTAGTGGTATGCAAATGTAAAGAACTTCCTTAACTTGTGACCAGAACTGAATGGAATAATGGTTTGTGTCATTTAATCAAGATGGCAGTTCGCGGTTGTGTTCCGCTTGGAATTTCAAGGAAGACCCCAGTATGAACGATGCTGCGATGATTCACTTAGTGACATGAATGCCGGCAACGGAAGTTTATAAGTACCTTTTTAATTTATATTTTTGTGTTTCGGATGTAATTTGTAATCACAAATGCTTTTGAGTTTTAGAGCGTTCTTAGCCACTGAAGCCTATCCTACGGTCTGCGTGCCATATTGGGTCCCTTGAAGCTGATTTTTGTGAACCTTTGTCAGGTTCTATGTCACAATCAAGAACTATGGATTGGAACAAGATAAACTGAATTTTATTTTGTTTTGATTGAAATGTGATCGGGCATACTATTCATTTAATTCTGAGTTTTTTAAATTTGTAGTTCAATATTAGTTTTTACGGGTAGTTGAATATTATCACTTCAAGAATCACCGGAATATAGAAATTTCTGTTGCTAGAGCGAAATTAGACGTACATTTCTTTCTTTATTTATTTTTTTAATTTTTCAGTAAATTTTGGAACACTGATTCTTTGTTTTTACATGTTATTAAAATCGAAGGAACCAAAACAGAATGTTAAGTACTTTATTATTTATTGTCGTATTTTTGTAAAAATTACAGGAACAAAATTAAAAGCCAACTTCATAATGAGAGCAACAATAAAGATTAAAGTTTAAAGTACGATATATTACAGCGTATTTCTTCGCATATTCAGACTTAGTGACACTTATCAAACAAAATTCATGATTATTTTTACTGCAATGTGAATAAAAAGCAGTTATTTTGCAAATGTGAGCATGTTTAAATCTACAGTTAAAAAGTGGTGCGGTCTTCTGGCAAAGCATTTTCAAGAAGAGTTGCATTGTTTACAACAAGGACGACAAGCCAAATGTGAACTTACAATTCTCAATGATTGGAACTGGCACTACCAGATTTACTCAATTTTTTGATATGTTTGACGATTTATTCTTTTGTTAAAAACTTTCAACTTTTCTGACCGATTTTCATTTTTTACTGAATTGACTTGAACTAAGCCATCTTGATTTTGGGAATATAGAATTGTTTCTTCCAGATTTCAGGAAAATTCTGAAAAACTTTAAGATAAATTGTGTAAATCCTCTCAAAAGAAGTGCCACTTAAAAAAAAAAAAAAAAGTCGCTGATGGTTTAAATGGGGACATCGATAGCTGTTCAAATTGGGGGAGGGGGGAGAGGGCGTGCCCATTTTGAAAGACACAGAATATAAATGAAACATCTTATATTTGCTTCAATATTAAGACATAAGATAGAATGTTCTTACGGTATTATTTTATTTCAACTCAAATGACTCTTTTATGTGATTCCTTAGTACTTAAGAAAAAAGCTCCAAAAAATTAAATTTTAACAATATAATAACACATTTGTGGAATAAAATATATGAAAAAATTATTTTGAAAAATTATAAGTATGTAAAATATTTCATATTAAGTACATGAAGAGTTTTAAGTAATTAAACTTTGTTTTACATTCAGATTTCTAACGATGGGAAGCTGTCAAAGAAAAAGATGAAGCTGGTATCAGTTGAACATAGTTTGAGCTGTTTAATAAGTGTTGGAAAGGAACATGGATTACCAAAAAAAAAAGAAAGAAAAACCATCTATATACGACCTATTGGTTGTCCTAAGCATCGACCTTGCTCCATTTCCTAAAAATATTTTTCGCTACCTCATCCTTATTACTGTTTTGAAGGAAACATATTGTAATCCGATAGTCTGAAGCCTATTATAAGAAAAAACTAGATACAAGTTTTATTATTTTTAAAACATTTTTATTTTTTTCTTTAGGCTATGATGTTAGCTTTCCCATTTTAGACAACTTGGAATTCTTGACTTCAAAAATACCGAAAATTACAAGGATTTTTTTAAAATTGTACTTCAAAAACCAGTATAAGTGCATTTCTTTACATGGAAGATAAAATGTAAGATATTATTTTCTTTATTTTTTTTCTTTTTTGAGTTCTTATGTAAAGTATCCAGATTAGGTCTACTTTAACTAGACAATTAATAACCACCGTTACAAATGCGCAATTTGAAAATTGCTGCCAAACAGTTTTTTTTCTCCTTAAAACAACATATTTACGCTTAACTGGTTCCTGAAATAAACGGTTCAATTACAATTTAGGTATATGTTAAACAGTTTCAAAATAAAAACAACTCTCAAGGCAACCTTAATTTCAGATCATTCAGAGTCATAATTTTAATCATTTTAGGGCGTATTTTTATATGTGTGTTTTTTGGTGTCTACAAGTTTTATGAGATTCTAGCAATTTTTCATTTTGACAGATGCTTTCATAATATAAGGCCTAATGATGGCTCAAAAGTCGGCAAAGATGTCACAAAGAAGAATCAAGTTCGTGATGTAAAAATTTTAAACTTGAAAGCATTTGCATTCGATTTTAAATGAATTTCTGCAATTTCACTGTAATAATCTGTATTTATAGGTAATGTATACGAAATAAAATAATTTGGCGATTTTTAATGGTGTGAATGTTTCGTTTTTTCTCATGAAAACAGTATAACAGAATATAAAGTTAAACTTTATAAAAACCTGACAGATTTTACTATACCGAGTGAAAAATTGTTTCTGTTTAGTAGCTCTGGAATTCTGAACTATCACATTTTTATTGTTTTCATCTATGTAAACTTTTAAAGGTTAATAATATCAAGTATTATCTAATCTATAATACTATTCAGTTTACAATAAAAACCATTCTGTGCATTCTACATGCTGAATACTGCACATATGGTGAGAAATAACGTTTGTTAGTAGTATTTCTCAAATAAAGTAGGTACAAGTGCAACTTATAACATTAAAAAAAGAAGAAAACCATGAAAATAATCTGTTTTTTTTTTTCAGAAAAGGAAAATAAATACAAGGAATTGTATGTATGAAGTTAAAAATAAACTTAAAGGTATAATGGATTGCATACTGTAAAACATTTCCCACGTTATGCTGCTCATTTTAGCATTACAATAATGCTAAAATTGAAAAAAGTACTTTCAGTGAAGATACGATGTAGTGTTTTCAGTTATATGTATATAAAAAAACTTCTCATTTTTACTACCTTCATGGATCAAAAAGTTTTGTTTTATGAAAAGGCTATAATTGTTCTTAAAATAAAGCTTCAGACCATATCTTGCAATTTCCTTCTATTTGTAAATTTTTAAGTTGGCAATAAAAGCTAAAAGTTTTTTGTAGAAATGAAAAAGCACCATTTTTCCTCCTTTAACAGGTGTTTATAAAATATAAAGACGGGCATTGATTTATTTTGTGTACAATGAAATTAATATCAATAAAACATACATTTAGCAGCAGTTAATTATTTTTATGTAAAATGCTTTTATATTTCTCTACTTGTTGCTTTTCATAGCCTAAAACATTTTTGTTGTTGAAAAACTTTAGAAAAGGAACAGATTTTGTATGTAAGCTGATTTCTCTAACGTACATACAGAATCAATTGCTTTACTTTTCTATATTGTTCTTCAGCTGCATAAGCAGTGATTTCGGCTATGAAAAGAGACAACAATACGGGAGAAAACTCTTTTGCATAAAAATTTATAACTATTTAATTTATGGTTTACTGCTGTTAATTTTACTGTACAAATCATTTGTAAAACCGTATACTACTGCTTTTACGGAGCAGTACCGCTGATTTCACAGCATATTACTGCTAACTTTACAGTTTGTTACTGATAATTTTGCAGGGCAATTTCATTAAAAAGCAGTATATTACTGTTAATTTTACATACTATCTCTGTTCAATTTACAGGCCAATTCATTCCTAAAACAGTATATTACTGCTAATTTTACAGTTTGATACTGTAAATTTTACAGGGCAGTTTCATTAAAAAACAGTATATTACTGCTAATTTTACTGTAAGTCATTGTTAATTTTACAGGGCATTTCCATTAAAAGACAGTATATTACTGCTAATTTTACAGTTTATCGCTGTAAATTTCGCAGTAAAAATCTGTTATAAGACAGTATATTACTGCAAATTTTACTGTAAGTCATTGTTAATTTTACAGGGCATTTCCATTAAAAGACAGTATATTACTGCTAATTTTACAGTTTATCGCTGTAAATTTCGCAGTAAAAATCTGTTATAAGACAGTATATTACTGCAAATTTTACAGTTTAGAACTGTAAATTTTAAAGTTTTTCTTTGGAATGTGAGCTGCCAGTATTATACTGTAAAAACAACAGTTTATTTTTTGCAGTGTGTTTTATTTCAGTTTTATGTTATTTTATACCTTTTTTCCTAAATAACAATCCATGCGTTCCATATTCATTTTTTTTTTAATTCGGAAAAAGGATAAAAAATAATAATTTGCTCTTTAAACCAACTGAAGGAGACAAAACTTCGGGACGAAACTCTTTGATTATTTGTTTGCATTCCGTTCCGTTTTCTATTTGTTCTACTTTTGCATTGTGTTTGGGTGTGTTTAATATCTCTTTTCCTTTTTTTTTTTTTTGATGTTAAATATCCTTTTATGTTAGCCGCACGTTTCCATGTGCGCTTATATTTCTTACCGGTAATAACTTTCTCTGATTTTGCAACTTTTTAAAGCACGCGAATTATTTTCAAACTCATAAATGTATTGAGTAAAAGCAATAAGTAAGTAACACACCCTTAAATTCAATATCATATGTGTCACAATCAACACCTCTTAGTGAAGAATACAACTTGAAATAAGAATAATCGTGAACTTATTTGCACCTGATGAGTGCTAATAGGCGCGCAAAGGCAGTCCTCGGCTGGAATGTCTGAGCTGGCGGTGTCTTTTATGTATTTTATGTGTTAGGAGTATATTCACGGACTCAGTTTCATTATCTGTTTAAATGCAGATTAATTACCATCTTTAAAAAGTTTTTATATGATGATTTCTTTTTGTGAGAAAGATGAAATCTTTTGACTACAAAGTCGAAGTTTTTTATTACGTTTCTAAAATGTCTAGGAAGCAAAGTTTGCTCCTAAATACGTCAGTGTGTTTCTTTTTTCTTAGAAAGTCAGTTAAGCAATAAACGACACTTAAATACAAATTACATTTATGGTAAACAAAGTATTCATTTTGTATGTGCAATTACCTTTTTATACTTATGATTTCTGCCAAAAAAATAATTAAGAAATACAAAACGAAAGAATTAGCAACGTAACCATTGTGCAAAGGAAAAAAAAAATCTTTCATGTTCATTAACAGCGTGTATAAACCGAGAGTTTACTGGTACAACAGTTTTAGCAGTTCTGTATCGAAAATATTCAAATAAATATTTCTAGGAGTAAAGTAGCACTAACATATTTGCTAAAATTTTTGATGGAAATCACATAATTTTGTATTCAGAAAAACAAAATACTGAGTGGAAAATAGAAATTAATGAATTTGTTGAGAATGAAAAATATAAATTCACATTCCTTATTGTGTTATGAAAAGTAGTAGTAAAAACAATTGTTTTCTGAATCGATGCATCGTTACTTTCTTTCAGTCGTCAAAATGCTTTATCACGTGGAATGATTTTGCAAAAAAGAAAAGGTAGCTATTTGGTATTAAAAATAAATAAAAGAAAAATGTATGGTCTGATTTTATTTGTTTACAGTATTCTGATTGTTATGCATTTGTGCTGACACAATATGAAAATCGACGCGAGTAATAAAGAACAAACAATAGCAAATGAATAGAAAGGAGACAAAATGTATGCAACCAAATGCGGTAATATATTGTTCAATGTTGTTCAAAGTACTTCTGATTGGCTTTAATGATTATTCAGAATGGCATAAAATCCAATGCCAAGAGAGAAAAAAACCATTAATGATATCATGGATTTTATCGGCCTAGCTCCAGAACATTTCTTTCTACTTTTCATTTCGCGTTTCGGTTTTGTTGATTTCATGTTCTTGCGTTCTTTTTTCTCGTTCCAGGGCTTTTCAAATTCTGCCACAAATGAGATTCCATTGAGTAAAAAGTATAATAGCAGTTCCGTCTTTTGGCCGTAATTTAGTGGATGACGTTTCTGTGAGAAGTTTTTGTGTGAAATGCCATTTTTTTTCTACGCTGAAGATATCGACTAAATCACTCAACTGGATGGTGAATAATAGATTCTCTTTCTTTCCATTTTGAATCTTCTTGTCTGTCTACTGTGATTAATAGCCACAGCTCTTCCAGTGAAAGATTTTTTGCATTCAATCAGTGCCTTTTTCTTTCGTATGCATGGCAAGGTTTATCTAGGAGATTTAAATATATGTAAAACTTAGACTTTCGGCTGTAAGTATTTTATTGACTAAAAGTAGGTTTGTCAAACTAATTTATCAAAATACATTGAACGCAAATATATATTTTTTGTTAGGATATACCTTTCAAAACCGTAATATCATTTGTTATGTAACAGATATTTTATTCTTAATACTAAAAACATAAGGCTTAAAAATATTTATTTCTGAAATACAGCTACTCAGAGTAACTATAAACAATTTTGCTTAAACTTCAGCCATTTCAACTTATTTTAGCATGTTTGACTTAGTAGGAACTACAAAGAGCAGCAATGCATTCATTTAGATTTATGAAATAAGTTTTCGATTGTATAGAAAATAAAGAAAATGAGTAAGTCTTTCTGAAATAAATTTTCTATTTCATAAAAAAGCTATTTTTTTTTTGCTCAACATTGCATTATTCAAGAATAAAATCGCTTCAGAAAAGGATTTTTTCCTTTTTTTTAAAGAATTTTTTTTCTGAAAGAACATGCTTAAAAACATAGAATTTGATTTTTTTAAAAATATATTTACACAGTTTAATATTAAAAAAATATATTAATTGGTGCACAGATTCAGTTTCATTTTTTACGCTTCTGCACATGACATCACAAGTGAAGAAATGCCATTGGCGCAGAGCGCAATATTTAAATATCTTCATTATTCACATGTGCTGGCAACGATATGGTTGATAACAAGCGTAGAGCTCAATATTTAATTCGCTCCTTAATTATCGTATAGTAGAACGCGGTAGACAGAAAGCGTAAGTATTCAGCGTGCTAGTAGAGTATGCACCAAAATTTATCACTTGTGTCATGATAAACATCTCGCCTTGCTTGAAAAGCTGAACATTTCAAAAAATAATTAAAAATTAAACGTTTTGAAAATAAAAGATTTTCCTCACTCCATGTTATTATTATTATTTTTCACTTATTCTATCAACTTCAATGACTAAAAGTAGTATTTTTGACTGATGGAAACAGCCCTAGTCGGAAGTTATTGCTTGGAAGTACAATTTGAGAATTTGTTAACATTTAGAAATTTCCGTTTACTGTATAAATGTTAAAGTAATTTTATTAAAATAAGTTATTTTGCATTCTATTTCTATCATAGCTTACAATTAACTTGAATGAAAGGATAACTGTAAAACAGGCTGTTAGTTTATTTTAAATGTATAATTGTTTTTTTTTTTTTTTTTTGTTTCAAATAACTATACAACCGTTTAATAAAAGTTTTTCTTATTTATACCAAAATACAAAAATAATAATGCTCTAAAGTGTAGGTGAAACAGTATTGAAAAAATAGGAATTGTGACCCAAAGTTACCCTCTCATAAAGATTCTACAACATTTATTTTATCAATACATAAAAAATACCTTCACCTTCTTAGAAAGGGAGCCTGTCTGTCATATTTTCTATATCACGACTTAATATAAACAGCCTCACATTCAGAAAAACGTAAGTTAAACATTTTAGACCAAGGTCCTGGGCACGTTATTGAATCTGTTACACAAACACAATTCCATCGCATCTGCACATAACGTTTCGTATATTATAAACAGAAAATACTGCGTTAAATTATATGCAAACAAGAAGTCACAGTCATTACTTTTCGCCTGTAAAGCCATTTTCTCATTCGCTAATACTTTACGGCTGAAAATGTAAAGTTGCGTGACTGTCCCAGAACAAATGATTGTGACAGACAGAAAGTAATGAAGCAGTTAACAAAATATTTCAGCGTTAGAGATCTTTGTTGAATAACAAGCGAAAATGAAATATTTCTTAATTAACAAGCTTTGTGTCTTTGCTTATCGTAACTGTAGTTGAGTCTGACCACGTGCGGAAAAATGAGTTTATGGTGGCGCTTTGCAAGACATTCTGAAGTACAATTACACTGTTAACCCTGCTGCAGTGTTCGTTCCGAACGTACGTAGACTGTGTTCGGGTCCAAATGGACCCAACGTATCTAATTTCAATCGCTAAAGCCCAATTGATTTTCTATTTTCAAATTTGATTATTACAAGATGTTGTTTGATCTTGTTAGAAACTTTTGAACATAAAACACGCTCTTTATATATTTCTTTTTATGAATTTAATCCAAGAAAACACAAAAATAAACTAGTAAAATAGTAATCCCAGTTTTCGTCCAAATGACAACTAACATAAAATTATGTAAGCTAACATTTTAAGAAGTTTACAAGAAACTTAGAAGTTTAAAAAGATGGAGTTGAAAATTGAAACGCTGTAGAACAATATAACATTTATATTTGTGTGAAATACATAAAAAGACAGTTTTATGACAGACCTGTGGTCTCATGAATGACTCATGACAGACCTGTTCATGAGACCATTTTCAATGAAATAAAATGATTATCGTTGAGTAATTGTATCAATGCATTTTGTACATATTTGATTCAAATGTGATTTACATATGTATTTGCCACACATCATACATGCATTTTGTACTTTACTGTCTGATTTGCACAAATAGCAGCGAACTCCTTTTCTACTCGTGCTTGCCTTGTCCGTTGTTTCGGAAGTAGAACTGGCATCGCCTTTTGATTGTCTTTGCATGCTTTTCACTAACTTTGCAACTGCTTCTTGGCGTATGAGCACGTCTCTTCTACAAATATGTTCTCTTACTAAAGCCATACCTAAAGTCTATAAAAATTCTAAGCCGTCTGTAGGATTTTTCTTTCATACAGGCATCAGGATTTGCTGCACAGAATAGTATGAACGCAGGGCTCGGGGAGAAGGGTGCAAGGGAATTCCCCTCAATCGAGCACACTAGTGGAGCTTTGAATTCTATAAAGGGAAGTCTTGAATCAATGTCAATGTTATTTATCTATTTCATTACATAAAAAGGAAAAAATGGTATTCAGAGTAAAATATATAAAAAATGCGGGGGTGGGGAATCATACATAAACATATAGATATATATTATTTTATCTCAATGATTTATTTATCGTTATGTAATTTAGACATAATATAAACAAGAATAACGTATGTTGTTTCTCTGATGTATGTTTTAAATCATATGGGTCCAAAAGGACTCGAACACAGTATACGTAAACTTTTTTTTCTGACAAGCAGGGTTATGTTTCAATTAAAGCAAAAAAATAACTTGAATTGTAAAATAAGAAAAGTTTTATTGCAGGAGGAAATCATTTTTTATGTCGAAATGGACCCGAACACTGCAGCAGGGTTAATTTCAACTTCCCCAGCTCTGCACATACATTGACTTATTGATACAAAGTGAGAAAAAAATACTTCTTTGTGAAAATTCAACTTTATTTGACAACAAATAAACAAAAAAGAAAAGAAAAATGTCTAATGGGCTTTATTGGAAGAACTGGTCCTTGTTATGGTCAACTCTGAAAACAAGCCCAGTCATATAAAAGTAAAAACATATTGAAACATTTTTTGTCAATATATAAAACCACATTAAATAAGCTTTAAGGCATCAAACAATGGGTTCGTTTCCAAAATTTTAAAAGTATTTTTTCTGAAAGAGCACGCCTAAATACATAGGATCTGACCATTTTTTAAATAATTGGTTTAAGTTTAATATTTAAAAAAAAGTACTTAAATCGGTGCGCTTTCATTGTTTAAGCTTTTGCCGATGACATCACAAATGATGAAATGCCATTTCGTGTTGCTATTCACGGAGCAAAATATTTAATTCACAATTTTACTCACTTGTACTGGCAACAATATGGTTCATAGCAAGCGTAGAGCGCGATTTTAATTCACTTCTTGATTATCATAACGTGGAAATGCGGTGGAAAGATGCGCCAAAGAGCATCATTTGTGACTTCACCAAGACCACGCCTTGTTTGAAACATCGGACATTTTAAGAAATTAATTAAAAAATAACTGTTGGGAAAAATAAAAGTATTTTCTGGGTTCATGTTATTTTTTTCGCTTCTTCTATCAATTTCACCGACTAAAAGCATTACTTTTGACTGATGGAAACAACCCCATTACTTTAGAGATAATATTCCTCACATGACATGCACTAATAGTTGTTACTGTCTGCTTTTTGGTCACTCTTGCACACAGATTGAGGACATATATAATATATATATACTAGCCACCTGCGGCGACCAGCTGGTCCGCCTTTTTACGCCATTCGCCTTTTTGCGCCAGGGTTGCCGCCTTCGGCGGCTGCTTAGACAATTTAGCGACGGTATTAATCAATGTGTTTCTCTATATATCAATATTATCATTCGCCTTTTTACGACGATGTTGCCGCCTTCGGCGGCTGCTTAAACGAATTTCGTGGCGGTATCAATCAATCTATATCTATCTATATCATTCGTAGTTTGAATAAAATATTTTCTATATCTATCTTTAGTTCCGTCGTTTGGAATATTTTAAAAGGAGGTGGAGAGGAGACACAAACGACGTACTCGTCATGCAAATTTTGTAGAAAAATAACAAAAAGCACTTCCACTTTTATGTGAAAACATTGTTCTTTCAAAGTCATGGTGTGTGGATGGGGGGGGTGCACTGACACCTCGTTGAAATTCCTTAAATGACGGGCATGCCTCTTTCTTGCTGTCCATCTACTATATCGATCTTTATATTTGTCTATCTATCAAGCTATACGATCTAGGCATATCTACCTCCTGACAGTACAATTTTTTTTTTAAATAAGTATTAATTAGGAAACAAAAACATTTTTGTCCACTCAACCTATATCTATCTCTGTATCTACCTAACCTAACCGCCAATCCGTAACAAAAACAAAGATCATGCAAAAGATCACGGGCTCTATTTATTTAATCAAAATAGCCCGCAAAAAAAAAAGGCTCTATGTTCCCCGTAGTGTTCAAAAATTAGCGCTTGCAAAAAGATAAAAAAAACTATAAAAAAAAAAAAGCTAAAGAGAAGGCGACCGATTTCAGTTGGATCACGTGATGAGGTAAGTTCGGAACTCATCCGGCAAGCGCACAGCTCGCGTTGTTATCTGTCTTAAAAAAAATTGTAAAAAAAAAAAAAAAAAACTATTGCGTATTTTAAAAAAAAAAAATTCTTATGAAGGGGGCAGAATGTTTTTACTATTACCAACTAGACTTTTAGAATTGAGGATTCAATACTTTTTTCTGGATGGGTTTCGAATAAATTAAACCCAGAAAAAAATGCAAAATAAAGGTTTTTTCAAAAATTTATAAAAAATACAAAAATTGCTCTATCTTAAAAATTTTTTCATTCATCATATTTAAAGTTAAATTTCCTACACTATAGTACAAAAAACATTTATGTGGTGCGGTTGGTTCGGGGTCTGTGAGGTAAAAAGTGCTACAAAGCGCAAAAAAACACATAAAACATTAAATAACTTTTTTTCTAATTAAAATATCAAAAATCGAAGCCCGAGGTGCCCAACTTCAGCAAAAACTACACCTGTATACGAAATTTCATCTTTCTAGACCTTACCGTTTTCCCGGGATGCGCGCCACACACACACACACACACACACACACACACACACAAACATCTTATTTTATTACTAGCCGCCTGCGGCGACCAGCTGGTCCGCCTTTTTATGCCATTCGCCTTTTTGCGCCAGAGTTGCCGCCTTCGGCGGCTGCTTAGACAATTTAGCGACGGTATTAATCAACGTTTTTCTCTTTTTTCTCTATATTATCATTCGCCTTTTTACACCGATGTTGCCGCCTTCGGCGGCTGCTTAAACACATTTCGTGTTGGTATCAATCAATCTATATCTATTTATATCATTAGTAGTCTGAATAAAATATTTTCTAGATCTATCTCCAGTTCCGTCGTTTGGAATATTTTTAAAGGAGGGGGAGACACAAACGACGTACTCTTCATGCAAATTTTGTCGAAAAATAACAAAAAGCACTTCCACTTTTATGTGAAAGCATTGTTTTTTCAAAGTCATGGTGTGTGTGTGGGGGGGGGGGCACTGACACCCCGTTGAAATTGCTTAAATGACGGGCATGCCTCTTTCTTGCTGTCCATCTGCTATATCGAACTCTATATTTGTCTATCTATCAATCTATACGATCTGCGCATATCTACCTTTCTGACAGTACAATCTTTTTTTATTTATATAAGTATTAATTCGAAAACAAAAACATTTTTTGTCCACTCAACTTCTATCTCTGTATCTACCTAACCTAACCGCCAATTCGTAACAGAAACGAAGATCATGCAAAAAATCGCGGGCTTTATTTATTTAATCAAAATAGCCCTCTGTTCAAAAAGTAGCGCTTGCAAAAAAAAAAAAAAGTGAAGAGAAGGCAAACGATTTCAGTTGGATCACGTGATGAGGTAAGCTCGGAACTCAGCCGGCAAGCGAACAGCTCACGTTGTGTTCTGCCATTAAAAAAATTGTAAAAAAAAAAAAAAAACTATTGCGTATTTTTCAAAACTTTTTCTTCTGAAGGGGGCGGAATGTCTCTACTATTACCAACTAAAATTTTAGAATTGAGGGTTCAATACTTGTCGCAGGATGGGTTTCGAAAAAAAACTAAACCCAGAAAAAAATGTAAAAAAAAAGGTTTTTTCAAAAAATCTATAAAAAATACAAAAATCTTCAAAATTTTTTCATTCATCATATTTAAAAATTAAATTTCCTACACAATAGTACAAAAAATATCCGTCTGGCGCGATTGATTCGGGATCTGTGAGGTCAAAATTACTAAAAAGTGCTAAAACTAACATAAAAAATTAAATAACTTTTTTTTCTAATTAAAATATCAAAAATCCTAGCTAGAGGTGCACATTTTCAGCAAAAACTGTACCTGCGTACCAAATTTCATCTTTCTAGGCCTTACCGTTTTTCAAGGATGCGCGCCACAAACACACACACACACACACACAAACATCTTGTTTTATTATATATATATATATATATATATATATATATATATATATATATATATATATATATATATATATATATTAGGGTGATCCTTATTTATATGGGAAATTTTTTTTTCGGAGTTCAACAAGTGACGCCCCCTAGTTTTGTGACACTATAATAAAAAGTAATCGGTGCAAAATTTGAACTCGATCGGTCAATAATAACACGTGCCCCTAGGACGTTGAATTCAACACTTTTGATAATTTGCTCACAA